>NC_134955.1:2628195-2844999 GCF_965638725.1 Aptenodytes patagonicus | reverse complement strand
AAAATGCCTACTGCCTTCTTTGAAGCAGACCTCATGATGCATTCACCAAATCAGGCCCAAGGTGTCACATTATTCATTTGTCACAGATGATGCAAGATGTGAACAGTGCTGAAGCGGACTCTTGAATCTACAAAAATAATGGTCAAATGTGAAATGAAGTTAATTTTCAACATGTAGTTGGGCCAAATACGCAACACCTCAGACATCTTTTAAAAAAAGAGATTTGGAGGGCAATGTTCAGCCATATCAATCGTTACTCTAAGAAGAGAATATAATACCAAGCATTGAAATAAGATTCTTAAACTGTAGTTCCATATATCCAAGTCACCAACAGAACAGAAAACATTCAATTAAGACTGCCTGAAACTTTACATAAACAAAGAGACCATTACATAAAGATAGAAGGATAACCACGAACAAAGACAACTCTGTGGAAGCTGATTTCGCACATTACAGAAATACTCTTATCCTACTTCCTGCTAAACTATACATAATTTTGGTTTTGTGTCAGCTTTATGTCAGGTTGTGAAGTCACTGAAGAACTCTAAACAAGCGCCACATGTACTATTTGTTAATTTTAACATTTATACCTTAATCCAGCAAGCTCATTCTGGTATGTTGCAATCTCTCTCTCAGTTTCTGCTTGGAAGGCTTTTGTCTGATGCAATGCCTTCTCCAAATCATCGACCTTGGTCTTCAGTTTTGATATTTCAACAGCTGCAAAGCTGGCTCCTTCTTTAGCCTATGTTTAATAAACACGATTAGTGAACTGGAATGAAAACTATATGGTTGAAGTTTTATTAGTGCTAGAATTCTAATTACAGAATAATGTTTTTTCCCCCATTTGCTCCTGTTTAACAGGATATTTACCTAAACTCCCAAAATTGTAAGCACACCTTCTCTAGTCACCCAATGTTTTCTCAGCACTCACATAATTTCAAAGTTAAACTTCAGAATCCAGTGTCTCTAAGCATTCTCTGCATAAAAAAAAATTACAAAGTGATGTAGCTAATTAAAACTTACCGATCTTTCCCTATTGTTCTGAGGCATATCCAAATTACTTTTAAAAGAATCTATCTCACTGATGCTGTTGCAACCAATGGGAAATGAAGCTGTGCCCTGTTTTGTTTCAGAAGTTACCTTCTGATTGCTGAGTTCCTGCAGCAATTTGTCTCGGTCATCCTGAAGACTGGCCATAGCCTTGGAAAACGCTTCAATCTGGTGAACATAATTCCCACACTCAGAAGAGAGCCTGCTCATCTCCATCTCACGACTAACAAACGTCCTACAGAGATTTTCAATTTCATCAGCAATCTGATCGAGTGTAACCTTATCTGCAGCATCAAAAATAACACGATTCAGAAGAGAATTTTCTTTGAGCATACTGATAAGATGTAATTTAAAGCCATCCAATTCAGCTTCGAGTTCATCTCCTCTCTTTTTTTCAGTTTTGAGTTCAGATATGTATTTGCTCTGAAGTACCTTTAAGTCCTCTATTATCCTATCTCTATCATTTTGCAGAGCAGTCATTGCTTTCCCAAAGGCCTCATTTTGGGACCTCAGCTCACTATTTTGAGATTGAACTTCTAATATCATCTTCTCTGCAAAAGCACCAGGTTCATCTCCATGTTCAAGTGTCAAAAGAGTCTTACTGTATTCTTCATCTGCACCCTTAGTATTTCCGCCTCTTGATTTCTGGAGTTCTTGAATCTTCTTCGGAAGATTTTCTCCATACTGTCCATTTGATACACATTCTTTTTTCTGAACGCTATCACTAGTTCGCAGTTTCTCTCCAGATTCAGAAACAAGTTTCTCTTTGTTTAATGATGCAATTAAAGATTCCAAATCATTTACTTTAGACACTAATTTTTTATTTTCATGTTCCAGAGATACAACAGTATCCTTTTGCAGTTCATTGGAAAGTTGCATTTCTTTTATTTGTTTTTGAAGATCGTACTTTTCTCGTTCAAGGCTTTTAATACAATCCAATTTCTGCTTAAGTAAGTCTTTCAACTGATGGTCTTTCAGAGATAAAACTTGGTTAAGATCCTCCCTATACTTTATCAGCTGTGCACTTAGCATTGCATTTTCAGAATGAAGATCATCTATCTGATTGAGCAGTATCCTTAATTCTTGTTTCAAAGCATTATTCTCACTTGCATTGCCAACTATAAGACTGTCCCGCTGATTTAAGACATCTCGGTGAAGATGTTCCAGCTCTTTGTATTTAGAAAAAAGATCATCCCGATCATTCTGAAGAGATGACATTGATTTTTTAAAGGCATCTATTTCACTGGCAATTGCAGCCTTATCTTGACCTGCTTTGTCTGCTTTCATCTGGAGATTTCTCAATTCGTTTTCCATCCTCTGACAGGACTCCTCAGATTGTTGTCTCTCTATCTGCAAAGACCTTAACTGAAGTTCATACTCTTTGATTTGTTTTCTATGTTGAGTCTGTACCTGAATCAGATAGTCAGAAATTTCATCACCTTTTGAAGAAATGAGTAAGGAAATTTCTTTGTCTTTATTATTTAACATGATCTTCATTTGCTCAGAAATGGTAATCTGCTTTTGCAATTCAGCATTAATTTTTTCCTTCTCAGCTAGAAGCTGCTGCAACTCTTGTTCCTGTCTTGTAAAATTACTTTCCAGAGTTTTTATCTCTCTTCCTGCACTTTTACTATTCTCTATGAGATGATTAAGAGAATTATTTTCTTTAAGGAGTGCTTGCAAAGCTTCTTCTTTGGACTGAAGAACACTCTCCAATTCTTGCTGCCTGTTAAAAAAAACTGTATTTTCTTCTTTTATTCTGCAGAGCTCTTCATAGCATTGTGTATCAACAGATTTTTGCCTCAAATACAGTTCATCCTTTGTTTCCTCTACCACAGAATATTTGATATTCAGTTCTTGAATCTGAGTAATTTTGTCTTTCAATTCATCTTGTAAAGACGTTATTCTTTTATTACTGTCTTCTATTTGTTTCTCTTTATTTTGGATGGCCTCTTTGAACTGCATTTCCCAGGTTTTCATTTCAGTGATTACCCTGTCCCGGTCATCCTGAAGAGAGGACATACACTTTGTAAAAGCAGCTAATCGTGCCAAAGCCGCATTCAAATCTGCTTGAAGTCTCTTGTTTTGAGAGTCCTTAATGCTAACTTCGTCTTGCAAACCATGAATCTCACTAATTGCCCTATCTTTTTCTCTCTCAAGGGCACTGTGTCTTTCTTCTAGGTTCAAAATTTCTCTTTTGTGAACCGATTTTAATTGTTGAAGATTAAATTCCAATTCTCTCTCATATTCTCTCTTTTGAACGTGTAGCTCGTCTTCTTTCTTCTTCAGTTCTTTTCTCCAATTTAGATTCTCATCTGTAAGCCTGCCCACTTCATTCTTTGACTGAGCCAACAAGTTCACCTGTGAAGAAAGCTTTCCCTTGAGCTGATATATTTCTTCACTTGACTTCGCAAGCTTTTCTGACGTATTACTTAAGTCCTTTTCGAATTTTTCACTTTTTGACTGTGACAGTTTCACAGATCTTTCCAAATCCAGGATCAGCTCCTGGAACTTTATAGAATCCTTTTGCAAATGGCTGATCTCCTGCTGTTTCTCCTTTAAGAGTTCTTGCAATTCTTTTGTTTTGTTTTTACTCCCATTATTATCCCTCTGAGCACTTTTCACCTTCTCCTCAAACATTTTTACAAGATGTAACTGTTGTTCTTCTTTTTCTCTAATCATGTTACATTTTTCTGCCTTTAATTCTTCCAGTTGCTGTAACAGCACGTTATTCTGTACCTGTGCTGATTTCATTCTATCAGTAAGATGATCAACTTTTTTAACATGATTAAGCAATTCTGTCTCAAGAAATTCTCTCTCATTCTTTACTTTGTAAGAACTTTCTTGTGCATTTTCTAATTCTTCCTGTAACAGACATTTATCATCCTCTAAAATCTTTACTTTTTCATTTAGACTAACAATTTCTTGTGTAAGACTTTTACATTCCATGTCCAGCTTTGTTAGACAATGATTCTTATGGTCCAAAGATTTTTCAGTTTCTTTTGCTTTTTCTGAAATTAATTTTCTTTCTTGTTCTAGGACAAGCACATCTTGTTCTTTTTCAGAGAGTTTATCCTTTAACACATTAGCGTCCTTTAACAATGATTCATTCTCATGTAATGCATCATTGATTTTAGATTGCATATCATTTTGGTACACTTCCATTTGAACTTGGAGCTCTCCCAAAGCTGCTTTAGTTACAGTGATGTTGTTATGAAGAATATCATTTTCATTCTGAATTTTCTCTAAAGCCTGCTTTAAATTTTCAGAAGTTTGTTTCAGTTGCTCATTTTCCTCCATTAGCTGATGATTCTGTTCAGTGAGTTCATGGAGACGATCCTGGTGTTCTTGCATCCTTGCCTCTTGCTCACGTATCTGCCTTTCTGCTTTACTTTGTAATTCGTCAACTTCCATTTTCTTGGATTCACCAAGTTGTTTCAGTTGATTCTTAATAACCTCATTTTCATCAATGAGTTTTTGTAAATGCTTCTCGAGAGCCTCCTTCTCAGATTCTCCTTCCCTGAGTTTTTGAATAGCCTCTTGCTTCTCTTTTCTACTGAGATCAATAACTTGCCTCATATCTGCTATTTTACTACTGATATTCTCATACGCCTGAAGAAGTGATTCATACTCCTGCTTTAATTCACTATGTTTAGCCTTCCATCCTGTTAATTCAACTGTCTGAGAATCTTTTAAGGTATTCAGCTGGAAAGAAAAGGCCTCTTTTTCCTGAACTATCGTCTCCATGGTGGATTTAAGACTTTCACATGCCGCGGTGAGGTTTTCGTTTTCAGTCAACAGCCTAGCGTTTTCAGAAACAAGGCTTTCCTCTTCAGACAATGCAGAAGCAGTACTTGAACTTTGTTTTTCTCTACCAAGCTCTAACAAGTGTTCAAGCATACCTGTCTTGTTCACCAGTTCTTCTCTTTCCAACATCAGCTTATCAATCTGGTCTTTTAGACACTTATTTTCTCTCAGGGCTTCTTTACGTGATATTAAAGCCGCCTGTAATTTTCTTTGAAGGCGCTCTCTGGACTTCTCTTCTGCTATAGTTCTTTGCTCTTGTGGTTTAGAATCATTTACATTTGCAGTTTTTGCCAGCGGCTCTTCAATCATTCGCATTTGTTTCTGGATTTGACATTCTGTTGCTTCTCTCAGTTTAGTTTTCCTGGAGTAATCAGTCTCTGACAGTTGAAAACGTGTGCCTTTACCTTGTAACTTTCCTTGAAGGGAATTACTTTCCGAACAAAACTCTCCCAATTCTTTTTCAGTATCATTTTCTTCCTTAAGCTCTTTGCATGACACCACAGGTCTACTCATCTCAGCCTTCTCACGTAGCATACATAGCTCTGTCAGAAGTTTTTTATTTTCTTCACTGAAATGTTTTACCTCCTTTTTCATATTAATTAGTTCCAAACTGGACTTTTCTAAACAACTGAGAAGTTTCTCTTTTTCACTCTTCATTTCTTCAAATGCCGTTTTGTAATGGCGGGCTGCTTCTTGGCCCTCCTTTATAGCTTCATTTAATAATTCCTTCTCCAGATCAAGTTTATCTTTGAAATTGGTAAGTGAACAACGCAATGCTTCTATTTCCTCATTCTTTTCTGCAACCTCCTTCTTACCTTCAATTCTCAATCTCTGCAGTTTCTCCTGGCTCATCTTGTAATCCTCTTCACTTTTTTTAATAAGTGCTTCTTTCTCATTATTCACGTGTTCAAGCGCTGTCTTAATGTCTATAGCTTCAGCCTCATATGCTTTCAGCTTTTTCTGCAGCTGCTTTATGTCCTCCAACAAGCTGCCCTTACATTGCTCCTGGTACTGCTCCTGCTGCCTCAAAGAGTTTAAGCTGACTGTTTCTTCTCTTTCATCACCAAATTCAACTGATATTTTTCTCAACTCTTTCTTTAACATTTCTGTTTCCTCCTGAAGTTTTGCATAATTACTTCTTAGTTCTTTTAACTCAGCGTCTTTACTTGCCACTGAAGTGATCATGTTTTCTGACTCTTTTAAGGATGCAACCTGAACCTTGCTTCTTGGTTTGTCCGATTCCAAATTCCTTAGGTCAGCTGCTTCTTCTCCCAGCACTGCCTTAGGTGAAGCCAGCTCTTTCCCTAGAGGGTAGTCTCCTAACTGAAGGAAGTCAAGTTCTTCACATTTTGTTTGAAGAACTTCCCAGAGTGCTTTATGTTCTTGTTTGAGTTGCTCAAGGTGGTTTTTTTGTTCATCAAAATCTGCTGCAAGTTTAGTGTGCTCTTCCCTTTCTTTCTGAAATTTTTTTATATCTTCCTTCCTGACCAAAAGCTCCCTTTCTAAGGCTTCTTTTTCTTCTTTTAATTGATTCATGACACTCATGTCATTGTTGGGGTCCAGACACTTCTTCCTGTCCCCACCACTTAAACCAGGCTCTTCTGAACTGGAATTTTTCAACAATTCTTCCTTCTTCTTAACTTCAGACTTCACCTTTTCAAGAGCTAAGAGCAGCTGAGAACGTTCCTCTTCATATGCACTTGCTTTTTCATCAAGCATAGATTGCATATGAGCAAGCATGCAGTCCTTCTCCTCTAAAGATTTTTGGTTCTGCGCACATGTATTTTGTTTATCAGCAATGACATCATTTAGTTCTGCAATATTGTCCTGAAGTTCCTCTAAATAAGCAGCTTTTGAAGACAAGATTTCAGTCAAGTCACTTATTTTGGCATCTTTTTCTAAAAGTTGTTGCTTCAAAGTTCCAAGATGAGACTTAAAATCTTTATTTTCTACTTCAACTAGTTTCAGATTGTCTGTTAACTCATCAACTTTCTTCAACAGCTCCTCTGCTTTTTTTTTCTCTTTTTCTATTTCTTCCTGTCCACTCTTTTCTAGTTTTCCAACTTTTTGCATTAGATCTCTTCTTATTATCAAGGCTGCTTGAAGTTTCTTTTTCAGATTCTCTTTTTCCTTGCCCATTTTCTCAAGATTAAACTGCATCTCCTCTTTTTCATTCATTAAATCTTTGAACACAGCTTCCCTACTGCTTAACATAACCTGACTATGCTCCAGCTCTTTCTTACAATTCTCAAGTTCCTGCAATACCCGTTTTAGCTCTCCCACAGAACTATTATGAACAGCTTCGAGGTCTTGCAGTTTGGTATTTAATGTGTTTCTCTCTTCAGAAAAATTCAGCATTTCATTAGACAATGATTCCATGATCTGGGTAACAGAACAGTCCTTTTCTTTCAGTTGCTGGCTTAGACCAGAAATTAAATCCTTCTGCTGATTTACCTGGGAAGTTAAGTTTTCGATGAGTTGATCTTTTTTTCCCATTTCTTCAAGGAGACTTGCTACTTTTTTACCTTCAATGTGCAGTTTTTCTTGACTGGTTCTTACTATTTCTTCTGATTTATTTATCTTGTCTTGAAGAAACTCAACCTGCTTATTTATTTCTGCAAAAGATTCCTCCCTTTCTTGCAAGAGAGACTGTTGTTTACATAATGTTTCCTTGACTGCGACCATTTCTTTTGACAGACATTCAATTTCAGATTTGTATTTGCCCTTCATCTTTTCAATATCATTCTGCAGCAACTCCTTCTGCTTCTCAAGTGATTGCATACTTTTTAATTCATCTTTCATGGTGTCTATTTCCTTTTGTTTTTCTAAAAGCACCAGTTGCAATTGTTCTCCTTCTGTTTCTTTGCTCAAAATAGTGGTTATCAGAGTGGAGAGTTTTTCCAACTGAATTTTACTATCAGCTAGCTGCAGTTCAGAATCTGAAGTCTGTGCCTTTTCTTTACATAAAAGCCTACTACTAAGTAATGGAGATAAGCTTTGAGTTAATTCCTCTTTTATAAGACCCAGCTCTTGCTGCAAAGACTGGATTTTGTTATCCTTTGATTTCATTTCACTTTCTAAACTGCTCAATTGCTCAGTAAGATTATTATTTTGTAAAGTTGCCCTATCAAGTTCCGTCACCCATTTGCTCTCTGACTCAAGCAGACTTTGTTCTAGAGTTTCAAATTTAAGTTCTAGTTTAGAAAGTTCTTCACCCTTCACACTAACCTGCATCTGTAACTTCTCTTTTTCAGTCTTCATCTGCAGTTTGACAGCATCTATCTGCATTCTTGAATAATTCTCGCTGGTTTCTAGTTTTTCATTGATTTCTTGGAGCTCTTCCAATTTCTTTTGCAAATGATTTTGAGATGTAGCAAGTTGTGCGTTTTCAGCCATCAGTTTATCAGCATCTTCTTGCAACCGATTTTTTTCTTCCTCTAAAGACTCTACCTGGCACTGCAGACTAACTATTGAAAGCGCATTGTCCTGGCAGTCTTGAGACGATTTGGAATTTACATTGTTCAACTCTAACTTCAAACATGCTATGTTATCTGCCTGTTCAGTGCACTTCACAAGCAGAGACTTCACAGACAAATCTTTTTGCTGTAGCTGTTCTTCCCATGTACTTATTTGGTCTAGTGCTTTTTGATGTTCGTTTTTAAGCGAGTCAAGTTCAATTGTCAAAGAATCAATTTTCTTCTGATTAATATCAAGCTTCTCGTTCTTTTCCTGAAATTCCTTAGTAAGGTTTTTCATGGCTGTACCACTTTTCTCTAATTTTTCTCTGAGAACCTCAATCTCACTAGAAAGAACATTAACGTTGCTATCTGCCAACTGTATACTGGTATCTTTCTCCTTTAAAGAATTAAGCAGTCCAGCAATGACGACTTCTTTTTTCTCAAGAGCTGCATTCAACTCAGTTCTATGTTCATACTGTGCTTCAATTTTCTCCTGAAGAGATAAAAAGGCACCTTCTCTCTCATGGACTAGTTCTTTAGATTTCTGTAGTTCTTGTGTTAGTTCATGTACCTGACTTTTGAGCTGAGAAATTAAATTTGTCTTCTCTTCATCTTTCCTTGCTTTCTCCTTCAGAGTTTTGAGGAGACTTTTATTTTCCTTAAGAGATGACTCCTTTTCTGATAAGGACTGGTCCATCTCAATTATTACATTCTTCTGATGTTGTATTTCTTTTTGTAAATTCACTTTCACTTCCTCCAGCTCTACCACCTGTTTCTTTAAGACCTCACATTCATTCTCTTTCTCTTGAAGTTGCGTCTTTAAATTCTCACTAGATAGTGAAATATTGTTGATGGTTAATTCTTTTTCTGAAACGAGTACTTTTAATTGTTCCGCTTCAGAGGCTAGAAGCTCCAACTGTTTCTGCTGCAAAACAGAAGACGCCTGTACCTCAGAAAGCTGTGCTTTTAAACTGATGTATTCATCTAACTTTTGTTTTAAAGATTCATCCTTCTGTATAATTGAATCATTCAACTGGGATGATTTTTCCGTCACATTTCTAAGCTGATATTGAAGGTCAGAAATAACCTCCATATTCTCAGACAGTTGAACCCTAAGTACATCAGACTCTTCAGATTTATCTTTTAATAACTGTAATTCTTGGGCTTGCCTCTTAAATTCATTTTCTTTTTCCTGCACTGCATGTCTAAGCTGGCTGATTTCAAAACCTAGGGCTTGTATTTGGTTTTGCAGATCTGAAATGATTTGCATATATTGCCCTTCTCCTGCCATTTTACTCTCTTTCATCTGCTGAATCAAAGCTTCCTTTTCAGAAAGGAGAGTTTCTTTTTCGTCAAAGACAATTTTTAAGTTTTCCTTTTCAATCAAGAGGCCATCAATTTGGTCCTTCAGAGCTAAAATATTATGACTTTGTTGGGACAAGTGTGAGGTTAAAGCAGCTACTTCATCTGACTTTTTCATTACCATAACATTAACTGTTTCAATGTCTACTTTCAATTTTTCATTTTCTAGAGCTGCTGTATGTGCTTGTTGCCTTGCTGAAGTAATTTCAGACTGTTGCTGTACCAACTGTGACTGAAGAACTTCACATTCACGTGACTTCTCGCTCAATAAGCTTGAAAAGTCCTCCTTTTCATGCTTAAGCACATCCACTTCTTTGCTTAATAGCTGTAGCTTATTATTTAACACTGTACTTTCTCCCATTTTTTCAGAAACTTGCCTATGAAACTTCTCAAGTTCTGAACCCTGACTTTTTACAGTCAGGTCTCTTTCCTCTACCAACTGAGATAACTTTGTTTTTTCATCTTTAAGACTTTTAATTTCATCCTGCAACTCTACAATACAAAACTTACTCTCTTCCATTGCCTTACGTAATGAATCATTTTGAAGGATTTTCTCTTCTAGAGACCTGTTCGCAGCTTCAAAATCCAAAGTTGCAATATGAATTTGTTCCTGCAGTAGTAAATTCTTTTCCTTACTATGGCTGAGCTCTTGGATTAGGCTACTGCATTCAGATAACTTATTATTTAACATTTCTTCTTTCTTTATTTCTTTGTCTCCAGTATCCTTCAGCTGAATGAGAAGTGATTGCATTTGTTCATGCAACTGTTGTGTCTGTTCCTTGCTTTCAAACAACTGATCAGCTAGCACGTTACATTCCTTTGTTTTCTCCTGCAGCTGTTCTGCAACTGAATTTTCTTTTTGCTTGGCAAGTATTGAAAGTTGTTCAATCTCTTTTGCCAGAGTGTTTTTATCACAATTTAGTACTGAAAGAGTTCTTTCGTACTCAGCAGTGCTAACAGAAAACTTATTCTCTATTTCTGCCACAGCCTGGATTTTCTTTAACAATTCACACTCTTTTACATCCAGGAGTTTGGATAAATTCTCATTTTCACTGATCAGCTGTTCCTTCTCTTTTTGCATGACATCTATACTTTTTTTCAGATATTCATTTGCTTTTATTTGCTCTGCCAATTTTTCTTCTTGCCCTTCAAGATCTGCCTGCAATTGCTTATTAGCTGAAGCTTTCTCCCATGTCTCTATTTCCATCTTGTTAATTTGTTTATGTATTTCATTTAATTGGTTATTAAGTTCTTTGCAACACGTCTCTTTGGCTTTCAGATCTCCAGTTAATTTAAGTTTAGTCTCTTCATTTTGCTGCTCCAAAACCCCAAGCTTCTGCTCTAATGAAATAATGAACTCTTGTTTCTCTTGTAATTCTTGTTTAATTGTTTCCTGATGTTCGGTATGTTCTATAAGCTTCCTAGATAACTCAGCCAGCTCCTCATCTTTTTTAGCATTTTCCAAAACCAGTTTGTTATATGCATCTTTAATTGATTTTAACTCATTTTCAAGTGTCTGTGCTTTACTCTCTTTCTCTTTAAGCAAATTGTTCCATTTTTCCTTTAGAGTATTGTTTTCCTCAAGCTGAGATTTCAAATATTCGGTTTCTTTTCTTTGTTTATCCTCAGTTTCTTGTAGCTTTTCAGATGATTTACTGATTTGTTCTTTCAGCAAAGTAATTTGTGACTCACACTCCGCAAGTTTGTTATGATATGCAACATTGCTGGCTTTGATTTCAGAACGGAGATCCTTAATTGTAATGCTGTTCTCACTGCTTTGTCTTATTAATTCCTCATTTTCTTTGGTTTTAGCTTCATTCTCAACTCTAACTCTTTCTAGCTCTAGCCTCATCGTATTACTTTGCTCAGAAAGGACAGATATCTTCACGCTTGCATCTCTTACATCAGCTGTTTGTACTTCTTTCAGTAAATGAGCTTCCCTTTCAGCCTTTGATAAAGCCTCTTCCATCCCTCGTATTTCTTCCTCTTTGCATTGCACTTGACGCTTCAGGATGATAACCTGTTCAGAATATTCCGTCATATTCAAAGACAGGACAGACATCTCCCTGTCTTTTTCTGCCAGTGCTTCTTTAAGATTATCAATTTCTCTTTCACGTTTCTGGAGATCTTGAATAAGTTGAGATCTTTCCTCTAAATGGCTTGTATTCAATTTGTCAAGCTCTTCATTTGTCTGGTCCAGATCCAGCTGCATCGACTCTACCACGCCATCTTGTTTCAAAGTCTAAACATCAAGAAAATAATGTTACAAGAATACGTCAAACATATGTTAGAGGGAGAATGGAAGTTACATTCCACACGTAGAACGAGTATCTAAGGTAATCAATCCGTACCCAACTGTATAGTCACAAGATAACCATGTTATTCTTTAAATTGTTTTAGCATACAGGAATTTTACTGTATGTAATTTTTAGCAGCTAATGCCGTTATTTTGCTGACGTTTAAATGGGCCATGTCAAAAAGCCATAACATTTCTTCTCTTACTTTATTTTAATGAGTTACCTTTTCCTTCAGTGCAGCAACTTTTTCTGTTAGATCACTGATGACTGTTTTCTGCTCAGTGTTCTCCACTTCATAAACACTGCATTTCTTTAAGGCTTCGTTCAGCTTAGTATTAAAAGTAAAAGTCAATGTGATAGAAATATATAGAATTATATTAAAACTGTGATGTTAGAGTTATAATATTGAGTTTACATAACAGTGGAGTTTATACTTTGAAATTAATAAACGAGGATAACTTATCACCCCAATAAAACATAATTACTTTCACGCAAAGCTCTGTGTTGGGTCTAAGAAATCCTTACACTCAACTTAAAGCAAAGCAATTACATGAAGTGAACAAAACTGTGAAGAAACAGAGCAAAAACCTTCAGATACAGAAAACAGCAATATTGCTGCTGGGACACAAATAGAAAGTTATGGCTAATGCTTGCCAGTTCTAATAAATTAAATACTATTTAACTTACTTTTTGCTCAGTATGCACAAACTTTTCACCAAGCTCTTTGTTCAGAAGATCCCTTTCTTGAAGCAGTTTCCTCAAAGTTTCAATTTGTTCTAGTTTTTCTGTCGTGCTCAACAGTTTTTGTTCTTTTTCTCCAAGTGAAGTTTCAAGGAAGCTATTTCTGTCACTTAATCTAAGAAGAAAATACGTATTTAGATATTTTGAAAACAAAGCTTGCTTTAAGCTTTCTAGACTTATTAGCCCCAAACTCTGTTCCTAAAAGAATAATTAATTTTACACTTTCCATTTAAACTTCCAAGTACAAAAGTAACATTACTGCAAACAGAAGCAGGAATGAAGTAACTCTCTTTCAAATGTTTTAAGAGATTATATTTCTCATTAGAAGTTTAAGCTTAAAGCAAAGAAAGCTAATCCTGTACAGAGTTGTAAAGAACCTTTATTTTACCCTTTAAGCTGCTCATTCAAGCCAGAGATCAGAATTTGATGCTTTTCTGCATCTCGCATTTGTTGGTTGCGTAATTGGGTGAGTTGAGTTTGCAAACGTTCATTTTCATTCTGCAACAAAATAATAATGATGAAGAGGGTTATCACATACAAACACCCAGAATAGGATATGATAACTGGAGTCGTGAAAATCTGACTCTTCAGCAGATTTACATCCTACATGGTCAGAGAGACCGTTATTCTGGCAATTTAGCAGGTATCAGTGCAAAATACAACACTAATATCACAAGTTCAGATGTGATATTAGTTCAAATAGGTGCAACCCACCTTTCAGAAATACCTCCTTCAGCAATGCTATGATAGCATGAACTCAAGGATGATTGCTGTATCCCCAAAACAACACACACACTCATACTGTGTTAAGGCAGCTTACTTATCTTAACAGGGGAAGCTACTGCTTTGAAAAAATACTTTCCTCATTGGTTTGAAGACAGTACCAAACTTGCAAATTTTTTTTTGCCTATTTTTTTCAGGTTGAAGGAATGCAAAAACCTGCATATGGGGGATTGTGGAGAAAAGAAAAAGGAAGCAAGCTTCATTCACACAGCTTTTTTTTTTTTTAAACACAGTACAAATCTCCTACTCTAGCCAGATCCACTGCACCAATTCAAAAATAAAACCACAAAAAAAAAAATCTGACAACAGCAACCAAAACCAAAAGCAGAACACATATCCAGAATTAACAGCAAATAGGACAAACATGGCAAACTTGTCACCTCTAATGAAAATAAGCTAGCATTTTGGAGGAGGCAGAACACACCTGTACAGCCCTCAATAGCTGCCCTTCTTCATCTACACCAAACGTTACCTGTATTGAAAGGCTTTGTTACAAGATTCTCAAGTAATAATTAATGAGGTTGTCTTTCATCTTAAAAATCATTAATTCTTTTTTATATATGTGCAACTTAACAGATAAAGAACTATGAATAATGCACCAAGCCTGAAAGAGTTCGAGTAAGAGATCAGTTGTGTCATTTAGCAAAAATAAGGTTTACAAATTATCAAACATAGTAACTTATCAATCAGGAAATATTAAAAAAAAAAATTTCTGGTAAATATTTACTTTACTGTTCCTTTTGGTGCCTTCATTGAATAATTTTACAATATAAATATACATCAAATTAATATCTGGGGTTTAGATTGTATATATATAAATATTAAATTATTAATTTTTTATATATATATATATATATTTACACAGTTTCTTCTTCTTCTATATATAAAAATAATAATACACACACACACTTATATAAAAGAATCTTGAGGGATGCAAGAAGAAGGAGGCTTACACCAGTAGTAACACAATCTAATTCTGGACCTTCTGACAAAGGCCCCCTACAAAGAATAATGAAAATCACGTTGCCTTTTACTATGTTTCTAAAACAAATAACAAAGCTTACTTCCAAACAAGTTTCTCTGTGTAATGACTTTTACTTTTGCTGAACAGAAGTGACAGGCTTCAACTTCAGAGCATAATATAGTACGTGTACACTCTCTGCCAACATAATTAGGAAGTATAAAGCAGGCTTTAGAGATTTTTGCTAGCTGCAAATTGACAGTTCTGTCTTACTGTAGGCTATGATTGTAAGAATATAAACAGAGAATAAAATGATTCTCTTATATCATCAGGTTTTACACAACTACAAAAGCTCACCTGAAGAGCCTCCATTCTACCTTGAAGCTGCAATCTATCTTCCAAATCCTGACAACGCTCTTCTAGAAAAAGAATTTGTTCCTGCAGTTGATTTCTTTCCAATTCCAACTCTTCAACCACACTCCGTAAACCTACTTAAGTCAAAGAAGAAAAATTATTTCAAGAAAGGTCTACTAAAATTCCTGAAGTCTAGAAATGGTTTCAGCTTTTTATTCACGATTCTCACCAGTGTTGGGCACAATCAGATCTCAACCATTACCAGTGGAAATGCTTGAGGCCCTGCGTTTCCAAAAATTAGATGGCAAAAGTACTCTTAACTGTTGAAAAACCAAAGTAAAGTTGCATAGCTCAAGAACCCAGAGAACCTGGCAGAAATATTCTAAACAGTACTGTGACTCAATCAACAGCATGGCTCATGTTGCTTTAATCACAAGTTACTTGCAGGATCAGATCTTAAGCAATTATTAATAAACAAAGTAAACTGGTCTGTATCAAAATTTGCAAGTGAGCCTATTCCACTTTAACAGTAAGATATATTTGCAGCCTTTACCACCGATATAAACACATCTGCATTAAAAAAAATAAGAATTTGATTTTTAAATTAAAATTGCATACAGCGATGGAATGCAATTCTGTTTTGCAACGTAACTGTTATATAGATTGGAAACACGTTCACAGGAACAAGACTCGTAACTTAAAAAACACATGATCTTGCCACATAGGATATTTCACAGGCACTAAGGCTCAACCAATTCCAGTGTTTAGTCATATTTATATTCTACTTCTGAACCAAAACTAGGCAGTTCATCTAGCACGCACATGCTTTAAAATGAAAAGGAAGAAAACACAAGCCAAAAAAATTCAACAAAGATTAGAATACACCACAAATGGGTTGTTAGTTGAATTTGAAAACAAAAATAGACACAAAATACAGATGCTGTGCATGCTTTAATAAACTGTCTAGTCGCTATCACACCTGCATTAGGTGAAGTGTACTCTGGCCACCAACCTCCCATATTTTCTCCTTCAGCTGAATCAGTGCTATCCAAGGTGACGTTCAGTTCTTGAAAGCATTGTTTTCTATCAAAGTTGTATTCTTCCTATACACAAAACATGAGAATGAAGTTTAATTTAAAGAAGAAAGGAAGCAAGGGTAAAATACACGTTCTGTTATTAAAAGCGTAGTTTCAATTAAAAGTCCTAAAACTCAGCAAGTGATTCAGGTGCCTAAATGTAAGTATATGGGATCGCTGCGGACACTAGAGTAACCTGCCCAGCTTCCAACCATTATTTCCAGAAAAGCAGAGTCTCCCACAGGTTTTGTATGGTATCTGCCAGGCCTTTGAAGATACCCTCAGGCATCTGAAAGGCCAATGGATACCTATGTTTGACTGGTCCGCTGATTTCTACAGTTAATAGGGTTCTCTGCATCCCAGGGTAAAGTATCGGAGTTAACTAAAAATAAAATATTCTTCCAATGGTATGTTAATGTGACAATGACATCCTAATTCTTCTTACAAAAGATTATCATTTTTTCGTGCAAGTTACAGCACCGACTACCTAGAAGTACACCTGAATGAACTGACACTACTTACTAATTATTCAGTAAAGCCCACCAACAAAGAGGTTTGTAAAGACTGTATCTAAACCAAAAACGGCCTTAACATATTAAGCATGCACATAGCTTCAAGCATGTGAATTACTCCGAAGGGAAGCTCATTATCTTTCAGTGTAAAATTAAGTAGACTCATTACTCAAGGAATAGAGAGGTGTGATGCCATCGGAATTTCTCATCTGCTGGCTACATACACGATCATTAAATTTACCAAAGTTTTCAGTTACGTAACTAATCTAAGTTCTTAAGCCCGTAATGTTTTTAAGTGAAAAGCACCATATAAATAATAGTACTTTCCGTATTTTTATTAACATACAGGTAGAAATAAACTCTCCTCTCTTTTAACCCACCTGAACCTTCCTGCTGGTCTGATTGCTTTTTCTTCTTGCCTGCTGCAGCCTGCCCATTCCTTGAACTGTGGTCAGTTCCTCCTCCAGCTCCTGTTGCCCTGAGACTATGGCTGGATCAGAGCAGCCAGGAAAGAACCAGTCATCCTCAATCAGTTTTGTGCCACAGGAAAGCAATTACATTTCTATCAGACACTACTACATGACAAGAGACCAGGGACAGGCTAAAGTCTCTATGAATGACTGACAGGAACAAGATTAAAGCAGCAATCCATTACGTTCACCTTGTGATTTCCCTCCAACATTACTATGTAGAACATAAGAATAAAGTCTGCATATCTCACTAAGAAGAAGCAAACTGAAGTCTAACTTTACTTCTTCATCAGCTCTAAATGAAGACTTTATACAGGCGACTAGAAAGGGTGAGGTTATGCTGATACTAAAAAAAAAGCCAACCAATTAAAATGCCAAATTACATCTCATTTCAATTTACCAGGTTAAAATATGCCTAATTGGTATGACAAAGGCATCAGCTAAACAGCTGTGGTTTTTATAATCTGAACAATCACATTCATTTTTAGGGAAATGACATGTGTCCCCTTCAACTTTAATTTTAGTATGAGCTACAAAGCCAGATAATTTGAGGAAGTCACAAGCATGTGTTACACTGCAAACTGGCATCAAACCATCTTATCATAAATTAATAATACCATTCTTTTTAAAACAAATACAGAATCACTTGTAAATAAAACACACCGAATAAATTCAGAATATGAAAGCTTAGGTATGCATCCTGTTCATGGTTAGAAATTATTTTTCATTTAAAGTACATTCCCATCTGTTTTGTGGTATGACAAAACATGTTTGGGGTAACAGATTAGGAAATAGATGTTTCATGCAAAGCAGACAAAACAGAGCAGCCAGTGAAAAGAAATGAAAGTAAAGGTGGCTCCATACTTTAACTGAAAATTAGATTAATTAGATAATTACAAATGTAGCTTTCAATTGAACCACATCACTCCACAGCTGTCCTCACAGTATGCAAAATTCAGAGAACTTATGTCGATGCATCTGTGAGGTAAACACCAGAAAGTATTAGGAGATTCAGCCCTACTGGGAATACTCAGCTTTCATCTGAGTTGTCCAAGGATTACTTGTACCACAAATTTCATTAACACACAATTGTGTAACACCTACTAGATTTAAGTTCTTCCTGTAAGAGTTCAAAATTACATACTTAACATGTTGTCAGAACAGATTAGAGGAAAAAAGTTAAAGAAAAAAAATTAATGACCCTTTTATAGTAGGACTGCTAAATTGGATTGTACTTCTGGTTTTAATTACACTTTGGCTTCTGGCACTGCCACTTTATCAGCATTCATTTTACACACCTTTGTTTATTTTCAAGTATAGATTCTACAATTTTTTTTTTTTTTTTTTTTTATCATTATACATACTTCTTCAAAGCCGTAAAAATAAATGCCAAATTTTGGTCACATGCCTTAAACCTCTGTTTACAAGAACTGTCATTGAAGTCACGATTCAAGGAGCAAGCATTATTCCAGATAAGAACTTAACCCCTTCTTTGGAGGGGGAAAAAAAAAATTTTAAAAAAAAAATCAATTTCTTGGAAGTTCAACTTGAGGTAATCTGGTTTTAAGTATAATCAGAATGAATAACACACTGTCCTTTAGGAACCCAAAATATTTAGGCTCCTAAGTATTGGATAACGAAAAAAAGAATGAAATTACCATTGTCACATGAAAAATAAAAGTACAGAAATCAGAGCTTTAGAACGATTTAGAACACTTAGGCAAGTGTTAAAACACTTTCAGTTAAATTCAGCATCGCTTTAACAACAATTAGGAAGTAAATGCATTTTCTCGTGTATTACAGCAGCTTATGGAGCTTTTCATTCGCAGTTATATCTAACGTAAAAGCTGAAAAACTTCCCAGAAAACCTTTCTTCCGATACACACTGCATTTAAATTAACTAATGACATGCCTATATTTCCTTGTGTCACTATTCACACTAAATATAACAATCTTTAGTGGTTTGCAGAGGAAACAAGCCCCAGTCTATAAATATAATCAATACTGTCATCCTCTACGCTTTTGCAGCTCCCCACACATTCAACCCAAAAGAGACAATGGCAAATTGTCATAGACTATGATGGAATGAGTACTGAGTTTATATATTGCTTAAAATATTGGTAGCTAATATTAACGAATGCAAAGTTCTGCAATTTATGGGATGGAATGTAATTGTTGTTTTTTTTAAATACTCCTGAATTTCAAGTACTACTAAAAATATTTAAATTAATTTGATTCTTACTTAGTCACAACCACTTGCAGCAAGCCAAGAAATTTTTCTCTAGATAAGGTTACAACATAAATATGGAGTCAGCTGTTACTACAAAGAAAAATGAAGAAAGATGATTCGGTTAATATAAATGAAGATACAGGTATTGCAAGGCCGGAAAAAAAAAAAATTAAGTTAAAACCAGCATTTGTTACATGTATTGCTAAAAACCACATACCATCAATGGCAAATCTTATAAGGTACTGTTGGCGATTTCCTCAAAAGACGCAACAACAGAAGAAATCAGCAACAGTACATTACAAGTTGCCATTGCTGCAGGAACCTGCATGCACAAAACTGATGGGAAACTATGTTCTCGCTGGCTGACCAAATCGCAGTGTAGGGTAGGAGTGGAGGGGGAAGGGACGCTGAGTGCTCATCAGGTGTAACGGCAGGAAAAGAGAAACAGAAAGGTCATGCTTATCCCAAGGGGAAAAAAAAATGCAAAATTAAACACGGACTGACGCAGATGAAATTTTACAGCTGTTATTAATATTGCATGTGGATCTGTAGTTACCACAGATGAGACAACAGGTAGCTTTAATGAAGGGAATATTATTCTCTTTCAATTCCAACGCATTACATGCGTAAATCGCTCAAAAAGAAGAGATGTGATCCTTAAAACATTTCTATGCTTACATACTGAACTTCCAAATTGATCATGTAAATGAAAAATAATTCAATCGCAGTTAAAAAACAGAAGGCTCAAATTAACTAACTGGGTTAATTATGACAGTAGGTTGTGCACATTAAAATTTGCCATTAATCCCCACACAGTTAAGTAACAGGACAAAAATTATAATACAGCACTAGATGGCATGGAAAAAAGCAGTAAAAACTATCCGAAATTTAACCAGACTTTTGTAAGTTTTAATAGAAGCTGCCTCACTTTCTCATCATGTTTTATTAATAATTTAGGAAACTATAAAACCTGAGATTACTTGAAATATTATTTTCTGTAGGTAATTTAATATTTTTAACTAGCTCCAAACTATTGCCAGTTAATGTTATTCAGATGACCTATACAAGTGACGCTTACTAACAGATTACTAACTATTCTAAGAAAGGTTTCTCATCACTTATATTTAAAGAGAAACTCTGTCTCAGGTACATTTTACCAAAGCACCACCTTCATTCATCAAATTCTAACCAACACTACAGTTCCCCACACCTTCACTGCTTGTTCTAGGCAGGCAGCTTTAATATTTCAATGGTGAACTTTTTATCATTGATCATTCATACGCAGACAATAAGCTGTTGAAGTAAATTCAAGCAGTCTTACAGAGCAGCAACTCAGATGGCAAATGGAACAAGCACATCTACTCATAAAAATGATACAAAAAAGATGAATGTATGAAAAACAGATTCACAGAAATAGGAAAAAGTAGAAATTGCAAATTTAAGCAATTTCACTAGCTATACTAATCTTATGACTACAGAAGTGAGTCACGGTGGTGTGCTATCAAACACACACACGTATATATATATCATGTATAAATATGAGAATTTTATCGTAAATAAAACAATTCACCTTCTCTCTCCTCCTCAATCTGAGCCATTCTCAAGGCCATAGCAGATTTCTCTTCTCTGACTTGATCATGGGACTCCTCTGACTCTGGTACATTTTCTTGCCATTCCAAGAGCTGACTCTGCAATTCATCCACACTACCTGATTCACTGGCCTAACAAGAGAAATTGCACATGAAAATATATTTACCAAATCCCACTGCAAATGTAAATAACATTTTAAGTTGGCAAACCATTCACAGAGAAAGCAACCCATTACAATTCACCATTTTGCATAAATAAAAATCTATGAAAGTGATGATAATTGCTATTGTAGATTATGTAAAATCAAGCCTCACCACTTCGTAAAATATCAAAAATGCTACTGCCAGTTGCACTTTTAATCTGAAATATTTTTAAACGAAAAATGGCTTTTTTAACCAAAATACTTTTGTTGCACGTTTTCATCTTAGCAATGTTTCAAAGTAAAATAATATTCAACTGTCTTTATGTGGGATAACAAATCTCTATGAACCTTTTTTCCCGTGAACAGAATAAAACTGTTTCTGCCTTCCCATCAAAATAAAAACTATTTCAAGATTTTACCAAAAAACCCCACCTTCTCCACAAAATTTGGAAAAAATAATTCTTTATTAGCAAAATATAATTAACTGTTTCAAACTGGCTCCGCTGCTAGGGCTGTACAAAGTTGCCACGATTAAGGTATACTGTTAATCCATCTGAAGCCCTTTAGCAGAATTTTCTTTGTTATCCGGACCTGTACATTTGACAAGGTTACAGCTATTACTTCCTTCTGAAAGCTATTCGCATTGTATACAACATAACAGCCACACTTTGATGACTCATGTTAAGTGTAACTAAATAAATAGTAAACTGCTTGGAAAAATATAATTTAAGGTCTGTGGAAAAGTAAGTAGAAAGCAATCTTTTTAAGTAATTCAAAACCTGTCAGCTTGTTATCCAACTGAACAGCTACTGACGCTGACAATTCCATATATCACTAAATTAATTTTCAGCTCCAAAATCCAGCTAACGCGCTTTTCAAAGTCTAATTAGCACCATTTGAGTTAATCAGTAACTCATATAAATAAATTTCAAAGCTAACCTGTGAAGCTGCCCTTTTTGTAACTTGGTCAAGATCAGCTTGCAATTTCCTTTGCTGCTCTTCATAGACTTCCAGCTTAGTCAGCAATTCTTCTATAAAAACATAATAAATTTGGCTCATTAGGACAAAATAGTAATAGGAAGATCAGTAAAAATTTAAAAGAAAGATTCAAAATGAAAATTCAGATGATAATTCCTTTCAGTTAGAAGACCTCTGTTGGGCTGTGTTGTCCACCTACCCGTGAAATTGACTTGATTATTAAATATTGATGAGTGCTTTAAATCTAACCTGCTAACAATTTAGACTGATGAACTGAAAATTCTACCTTTTTTCATTTGCAGAAAGGATGTCAGAGGAAATAACGCAAGGTGAAACAGAAAAATCTCTCCGAACTCTAAACTATCTGAGATTTTAAGCAAAAATTCTCCCTCAAATCCTTACAGAAGAAAAAAACGAGATAATTCTTAATTTACTTGAAATTCACTGCTCTCAAAAGTTTATTGTATAGACTCTGATAAATTTTCCAAGTATGTTTGGACTCATTTTTCCTCCTAAGAAGGTGCCTCCTCCACTTCCTGGGAAAGTTTACACATACCCTGCCTAAGCCAAAATGCAGCAAGTATTATGCACAGGTAGATTTAGGGAAGAAACAGCTGAGCTGTAACTCTGACTTAAGTACTGCACGCTATTGTTCAAAGTTGCATGAAGTTATTTCAGAATCTGTTTAAAAACAAAGATACGCTTCAAAAATGAGAAAGTTCATTTATCTTTGTCTCTTTACTTTGAATCATCCGCAAAAGAAAAATAGATTTTTTTTTTTACCATTTTGAGTTCTGATTTCATATAACGATTGCAGTTTTGACTGTAATTCTTCATTTTCAATTTCTAATTCTGAGACACGATTGTTTAAGGCAGATACATCATTATTCTTTGATGAAAACTAAAAGAAAAAAAAATAGGTATGAGTTTTTCAAATGCACCAAAACACCAGAAACACCGTGAAGTCAATGCAACTTTTTTTTCTGATTTTTTAGTAATATTCAGAATAGCTGTTTTTCTAATATTTGAAAACGCAATAAACTAGCTAATCTCTAACAAATTTACTCCTGAATGCTGGTAACCCCAGTTTGTACTATTTTTTGTTGAAACTTCATCCTGTATCAACATTTTACATCCATTCAATTTTTATACATTAATTCATATATAAAGATACTTTGGAGTAACTTCTTTTAATATTCTATTTACCCCATATTTTACTTTTTTCAGTCAAATCTCCTAGCACAGTAGATTTTAAGACAGGCATGGAATATTAAACATAATGTTACACATACATTTTTTAGTTCATCCTCCAGTTGTTTGATTCTTGATTTAGACCAAGCCTTCATTTTCAGAAACTTTGCTTCAGATTTGCTGGCCTCTTCCATTTTCAATTTCACTTGTACTAAGAAACGAGACAAAAAATTATTTAAAACCCTAGAAATATTATTAATACAAGATCTGTGTTTAATTCCTTTAGCAATTGGAAGTTATACTCTTAGAGAAGCCAACTGCATTTAAAGAAAAACATAAGAAATGTAGTGAGAAATTTACAACTCACGTGATTATCCTGGTATTCCTATAAACCTCATTATTATAGTATTTGAGCACAGATACTTTTAAATTAGTGTGGCAATAACTCTTCCACCAAATTTAACGTAATTCTACTTGCAAGAGGTAGGAAATTGGCATACAATATGTAACAGTATGGGGCAAAGGAACCGTTCATATGTAACAACTGTTTAAACAGGATACCTTCTAAATCTTTCATCTTCTCTTTGGTTATAGACTCCGGATCTCTAACTTCTTTTGAGTTAGTCTGTCCACTACCACTTAATTCTGCCACTTGTTTCTTAAGCTGAAACAGGGCCTGATCTTTCTCTTGCAGCTCAGTTTCATGTTTCTCTTGAATTTCATGCAGTTCAGCATTATATTTCTCCCTAACTTTTGTCATTTCAAGCTCGTGTTTCTCCATCATGTCTCTTAACTGGGCTCTCATTACATGTTTCTCAGCATCCAGTTTAGACTGGAGGTTTTCTTTTTCAGACAGAAGACGTTTCAGGTTTTCATTAATCTCCTGTAAAAAAAAAAACTTTGTATTTTAATGCAAAGTATTTTCAGTACCACTGTCAAATATCATATCTGTATTCCTACATACTTCTCCACATTACAATCAGAATTCTGTAACTTATAATAAACAATTACTGTTGGTAACCTGGCTCTACTACAAAAAGCTACTCAGCTCTAACTTTCCAAGACAGAAGTGGGGATTTCAGCAAAATGGCATCACTATTAGACTGCAAACTACATGCAACTTCTCCCATAGGTGAAAATGGAATAAAAAAAGAATGTTTGATTCTATGAAATATTAAAAAAAAAAACCAGAAGCAGATCTCTTCAACAGTGATCCCAAAGATTAAGAATGCTCACTACAATGCTGCCCAGGCGCTGTCACCTACATCCATTAAAATTAAAGTTGGCAAACTGATCTAGTTCTTCTTTACAGTATTTTGTTGCTATCTGGTTTTCTGTTAGTGCTTATTCTACTTTTAGTGCCTTTACATTAGTTATTTTAATACATAAAAGAGGTAGAAAAGATTACAGATCACTAACAGAGCAGTCCACTCACATTAGACCTGCTGTTCAAAAAACTACTTTCATAACACATAGACCTAGGAATACAAACTGTCCAAGGAAAGAAGCTGTGCAAAACAGCAGAAGGAACATTGCTTATGGAAATAAAGCAAGGCTTCCTGCTATTTTAATACTAAAGCTGAGATTCCATTACAGTTTAAAGTGCTTTAAGTTCATGTTGTCACAGTCAAACCTTCCCCCTACCCTCAAGGTGTGCATTTCTGTCCCCTCAACGTGCTAGCACTAGGTACCATCTGTTCTTGCAGAGCATCAGTGTAGGAAGATGCATCTAACCCAAACAAAAGAAAAAACAACCCTGCACAAGGCAGAAGCATAACAAATGGGAAGGACAAATGAAACAGGCTTAAACTACCATGGATCTTAACTACCTGAGCAGGACATCTACCTGGGTACATAGCTGAAACTATTTCTAGTAAGATTTTGATTCTGGCAGCCCTCTTGGTAAGTGGAAAATTTGTTGGAAACGGTATAGCTAAAATGCTGGACCTGGCACCCCAGACAGGCTATAATGTGTCTGTTTCAGCAGTGTCCCAGAAGCCTATCTGAGGGACTGCAACGTCCTTTTTGTGCACTGTTTTCTACACTGAAGCAGCAGCACTCAAAGGCTTATTATAAGCAGAGTTCATGCTAGGTGCTTAAACACAAAGAACCTTGATTACGTATTGCTTTTGCAATCAGTAGAAATACAGCAAAAGGAAAGGCACACTACTAGCAAAACACTCTCTTTGGGGGGAAAAAAGCACGCCCCCTCAGTTTCGGGGCTCATTCCAGTCTCTAACTAGAGAAGCTGAAATCTTTTGACAGCAAAAAGTCTTCCCTACGTGGCAAGTTCCCAAAATGAATCAAGACAAACTACAGGCAAGAGTTGACAGTTTTATATTCTGTGGACTTTACCTCTCCTTTAAGTTAATTTCCTAACTGGAATTAGTATTTGTTTGCACAACTATGGTTGCATTATTAGCACGTCAAAGCCTTCCAGAGAACTGCCTAAATGTGTTATGCAGAATTATCTTCTGCGCACATCCAAACAGCTTTTTGAACTTGTAATTGACCTGATGAGTTTAGTTGCGCATGTAGGCTGTTTCTTACTTTCAATTGCTGGTCCTTGGCATCCAGTTCTTTTTGCAAGACATCTATCACCTGTGTCCTTCCCAGCATGACTTCTTCCTTTTCATGGAGCTTCTGTTTCAAGGCCTTTAGTAGCTAGCAAAAGGAAAAACAAAAAAATCAAGCCATCAATAAAGGAGTTAAAACTTTCAGAAGAGAACAAAAAAAGAATTATCTTTATTTTCCCAATCAGACATCTGAACTGTGCTGCAGAGGTTAGTAATTACATGATTCCGAATTCCCATGTCCAACTAAATCAAAGCAAGCTGTTGAGTTTCCAAAGCAACGTACCTGTTCTAGGTCAGCGCTGGCATCAGATTTAGCAGCTAATTTAAAGAGCTCCTGCTCATGCTTTTCTCTCTGTGCTTCCAGTTCCTTTTCCTTTTCCTGGATAATATTTTGAAACACACGTACCTAAAAACACATAGAAAGTAAATATGAAACCAGTCACAAAGGCATAGTAGAAGTACACTGAATTGTCTAACTAAAGGTACAGCAAGATAATGTATTCTATCTTAAGTCTGAATTTTGCTTCTGCTTAACAGTAAATATACTAATCCGTCAGTGATTACTGACGTCAGTGGTGCATGCGGATAAACCTCCAACTTAGATAAAATTTGTCTCAATTCCACAATAACAAATTTTAAGTGAGAAGCATGGTACCATTCAATTTTGTTTAAGATCACAGATCTTCACCTTTCTTTTTTGGATGCCACTGTTCTGAGACTTCTAATTTCTAAAAGATTGCAATGATCATGTTCATTTCTAGAAAGTTTCTACCAATTAAGCCCAAACGGCAGCTTTGAAACCTAGCTGCCTCCTCCTCAAAAACTTGTATTCTACCTCCGACGTGTCTTTGTTAGCTATCTTACAATTTTTACAAGAACTGGAGATATCATTAGCGAGATTCCAGAAGTTATTTTGAATAAATTCACATAAAGTCCTACCCAGATTTGTATCTGAGTAACAACACTGTGCTCACCTAAATGGCTTTTACAGTCTCAACTGTTTGCCTTTTTCTTTCTTTCCTGTATCAAAACTAATTCCGTGTGTGCTACTGAACAGGTGTGGTCATGTTCAGCATCAAAAGTAGCATTTTTGTTACAGATAAAATAAACTCAGACATCAAATGATGTGGGAAATACTAAGATTAATAGTCTCATACATGGTAGAACTCAAACGCTGAGAGATCAGGCACATCACATTAAAATCTGAGATTTAGCTTGCAAGGGAGTTGGAAGAGCCTGGTAACATCAAGGATTGGATAACATGCTCCCTAGGTTGTTTTGTTTTTTTTTTTAAGTATTGTTTAACAGCTTGTTGTTGCTTGTCTTGGCCTGTTAATCAGCTGCTAACTTCTAGAAAAGTTTCCCATTAAGTATACCAAACTTCTTCAGCTGTTTTTCAGTCAGGAGGAAAACACAATTTTTTTCTATGCTCTCATGGTAAAAAGTGTGCCAGATAGCTCACAGCACAAGTGAAAGTAATCTGCCAAATAGCCATTTGTGCCAAGAATGATTACAATAATCCAAAAACACTACTGGCCACTGCATGTGTGCATTTCTGCACCTTCAAATGTAGTGCTATGAGAAAGAGATGTTTGGAGGTTCTTCAACTAGAATTCTGCCCAACTCATTTCACTCTGTTACACACTAGTTCCTCCGTGCCCAAACACCAGCCGCATCCTTGAACTCCTTTCCTGCATAAAACTTTCAACTTCAATTATCACCAGCACAAACCATCTAGCGCTCCACTATTCTAATTTCATCTGATCACCATATAGATCTTTACTCAAGATTCATCCCAAATTAAAAATGGCATTTCTTAACTATTGAGATAGAAACACTACAGCCAAGATGCCACTTCTTCCACCAAAGAATGTAAATATTTTTACAGCGTGTTTACTTACATTTTCCATATATGTAGCTTCTTTTCCTTGGAAACGCTCTCTTTCTTTGCTCTGAATATTTTTAAGACTCTCAATCTGTTCCTGGAACAAGCTACATTTTTCTTCACTGTCTCCAACCTTCTTGGTAAGGTTCTGAACTAGAATCTGCATGCTTTGTAGTGATGACTCTTTAACGGCCAGCTGATTCTTTAGAATGCAAATCAAAAGACAATTAAAAGAATGGACCCAGAAAAAAAATAAAGCCATCATCATAAAGCCACCTCCTAGCCCTTCCCTCAGATAAAGCAACATTAAACTCAAAATTCAGGTTTGGTTTTAATTTGAATGAAATTTGTCAGCAGATTCTGAAGTCGATACTAACATGTATAAATGGTACTGACAAAAGTAGTAAAGAAATATAGATCTACTAATATAAATGAAAATAATCAGTAAAGAATTTTTATTCACATGAATAACTGCAGAGGATTTGTGCTTCAGAGAAGGATCCACCGTATAACGCATCAGAATTCGTTGATTCCTTGAAAACTCTATGGAGATTTTATATTTGAGCTGCTAATATACCTTCAATTCTTCATTGGGCAAGGGTATATCATTGGCAACACCACTTGATCCACACGCTATCTGTAAATCGATGATATAAGCATCTCTTTCAGCTAGCCTCTTTTCTTTCTCTGCCAGCATGGCATCCATTTCAGCCCCACGACAGCGCTGAGCCTCCAGTTCAACACTCTGAAAATGAAGAAGACAGCACTGCTTATAATCTATACTTCCACCATGTACAGCACAGAAGAACGGTTTGCATTATTTCCTTATTGCCTGGTTTAGGGTACTGAAAAAATTACAATCAAATTTATAACCTGGTTGAATTTTAAGTGTAATCTTTAATTACTGAGCCTTTCTCTCTGAAATTCTGCAGCACTCACATTCCTGCCACTTGCCACAGTCAACAGTCACGTCCACAAAACACATCACTGCACAGAACAGCTACAAACCATAACATGAAATCATCCCTTGCCTACATTTCTTCCTGTTACGACTTATTTTTGCAACAAGAAAAATTGAAGCAAAACAGCATTTTTGTTCAAAATACAAGATTTAAATACAACGTTAACGCACAAAGTTGATATTTGTGTATTCTATTCCATTCATTTTCAAACGACTACACAAGAATGCTTGAGGATTCACTGCTCACTGAAGACACAGTGACAGAATTCTCGCTGCATTTGCTCGGGCACGTTGTAGCATATAAACTCCTCTGTCTACTCAACAGAAAACTCTCAGAATACCTGTTTAGTAATGTAACTTATAGTTAAATATATAAATATAGTTAAATAAATATATTTAAACATAATCCTATACCACAAGTGTGAAAAGCCGCACACTCGGCATCATATAACACACCACCTTTTTTTGTAACTCTTCATTTTTTTGTGTGATCTGGGATTCTAGTTCTTCAATTCTCCTTCTCAGTACCAATATTTTCCCACGATTTGCCGCAGCATTTTCCTGATCACCATCTTTTGATGCCTGCAAAAACAGGGAGTTTTGCGTTCTGTAAATAGGTAACACCTCACTTCTGTACCTCTACCTATTCAGACAATACTGGTGAGAAAAAGTGGACTTTACTCACGGTTTGCAAGTGTAAATTGAACTGTTCCTAAGCACAATGTTTCCAATCAGAGTTTCAGTAGGTATAACTACCGGGTTATAGAAATTATTTGCCATTATGAAAGAAATCAAGTGCAATTGCTAAGAATACGTTTTATTAGCAAAATAGCTCAGAAGCATAAATAATTAGCTACCGCGTGTCTTTGAGGACACCTAGGGACTTCAACAAACTGATCTGTTTCTGTTCCCTTTCAGCATACCTTTAAAAAGCAAATGTCCTAGAAATATTAAAGCCTCACTGAAGTTATTTTAGAAGCTGTATGAAGTCAAAATACGCTACTTTGAAGAAATACAAGTCTACTCACACAACTGCGCTACTACAAACAGATCTGAGAATCTTCGTTAACAGTAAAACTCTGGTCACTTAAATGAGACATTCCTACGCTTAATTTACATTTTGCTACCAAGGACATTTTTGTATTTCCATTTTTATCTTGGACACTGAAGTAACAAGTTAGGTTTTGCTTCCATTTCTTCTCAAAAACTTATCTTCCTGATTCACGTGTGTTAAAAGTTTGAGCTGGTAATAAGATGAAGATCAGTAAGAATTTTTTTTACTAAAACAATCTGAAAGGAATGTACAATTTTCTAAATTTCTATAGAAAGATAAAAGAAGAATGAAATAGAAATACACAGATGGACTGACAGCACCCACACAGTCTACCCTGATCCTAATCTGACTCAGCTCAAAATTTGAACTTCGGTTCCACATTTGACTCCAGCACGCAAAACTGTCTACAGCCTTACAGAAATTATGTCTGCTTTAAAATGTAAGGACACTTACCTTTTTTTGTTCTGCTTTTGCCTCTAAGCCTCCTGATACTGATAACTGTTTCTTCAGTTCTTCCAACTGTGAGGTTAATGATGCAACCTTGGCTTTGTTTTGCAGCTTCAACTTGGAAAGTTTGGCATCAGCAGATTCCTTCTCCTCCTACAAACATCAAAGTCACGAAGGACTAAATGAGCTACATGAACAACCGCATCCTTCAATTCTTCCATTAAGAAGAAAAAAAAGAGAGAGAGAGAAATCTAAAATCTTTCCCTGAAGAGACATTATAATGTCACGTGCAACAGGCCTGCATATATGAAACAACCTTCCTTTCATTATTTAAACTTTCTGCACATGGTTATTATTATTGTATAGAATCCAGGGCATTATAATGTTAGAAATTTTCCTATTTTTTGATAGCAATACAAATTCAGGGCTTGATTTTTTAACAAGAACAGTTAATATTTTTTTTTTTGATGCAAAAAGAAAGACACCTTCATAATACTATAAAAGCATATTTCATTTTGTTTAAAGAGATGAGTTAATTTACAATGAGTTTTAGAAAATTCAATATTTTAACACCTTGCTGTTAGCATCCACAGAAGACATTTTTTAAAAAGTATAAAAATAGTCTCTTGCAGTGGGGAGGGTGAGCGAGCAGCTGTGTGGTGCTTAGTGGCTGACCAGAGTCAAACCACGACGTGCAGGAACAGACCAACCTTAGGACTGTTTAAAAAAACAGAGTAAAGAATAACAAACCCTCAAAAGTCTTCAGGGTATTAGATACAAATTCTTTCTAGTTCTGTCCTTCTTAATGCCAGTCAAAAGCAGAGCATAAATAGCAGCATTAATAGTAAGATCATTATACAACAAAAAGACATATATAGTGGAAGGAGAAATAAAAAATTATCTACAGAAATTCAGTCTGAGGTAAGCTGGCATCTCACTAAGTGTCCAGTAATGATATGGATGGTGGTTTTCCCCATATTTAGCCTAACATGACCGTGCACCTCTAGCTCTCGGGAAGTCAGTCTGTCCCTTGCAATTATTAAGTGCACCCGCTCATGCAAGGAACACATGTTGCCTGTGTAATTGCCAAACCCAGTTACAGTTTTGGAACAGAAAATACACTGGCAAAAAGCAGTAACATCCAGAAACCGTAACAGCTAATTGTGACCAACGCTTCCTGTGTCCCTAGAGTTGCTGTAACTGAATATAAGCCTGTAGCTACGAAAACAGCTCATGATAAACAGGACTGAAGGGGTTTTTTAAACCAGTCTTTTTGACACGAATACACGCACGGTACCTTTAACTGAAGATCTTTATTTCGAAGCTCCGCATCCTTCTCTCTGACAAGCTCCTTTAGCTGCGTTACCAGCTGTTCAGTACTTGTCAGCTGTTCAGTCAAATCTGTCACCGACATGCTTCTTGCATCTTGTGAGCCTGCAGCCTGCAGACATTAAGTATACTTTGAACAAACAAAATGGTGCAGACAATACTGCTTCTGCAAAAAAGTCATCAGTTGGTGTTTGTTTGGGGTTTTTTTAAACACATTCAGCAAATCTTCTTAGAGTGCAATACTAAAACTTACATATACCATGTGTACCTATACCAGATAAATCTTAGAAACTGGTTTAGGAATATTTGTTTGAGATACAGCAAAACCATCAAAGCATCTAGGTATCTAAAACTGTATTTCCTCATTTACTGGATTTGCATCGTAACAACCAGTAGTAATGTTACTGAACCTAGTGGCAACAAAATATTGATATTGAACATACTATACACAAAAAATACACTTGGGATAAAGCTCATGTAATTCCTACAGATGTTTTCTTAAAGCAAGATAAGCATAGTGAAGAGGAATAGAGCAGCTGTATTACGCACGAGAGATTAAATACCAAGCAAACAGGAAGCAAGAACCCAACCTGACTTTTAGAGTCCTGAAACTGAGTCATGGTAAAACTAGTTAAGCAAATTATTTACGAAAGAGCAAATACATACGATTAGTATACCATCAATTAAAGATTCTCTAAGTCAGAAATTCTTAAGAAAATATTATTTAATAGTAATTCAATACTTACTGCTGTTTTGGAAGGAGAATCATCTCCACTACCCCATTTCCACATAGTTTCACGATGGCTATGAAAAAATAAATGAAATAATACCACGGTAATTATCAGTGACTCTCAGATAACTGTAACTAACTCGTACTTCTCTCTACATATTTCACTGTAAAACGCCTGAAACTATTTTGTTCAATTCTGACAGCACCTCTGATCTCCGCCACATTACTAGTTGTTGAGAAATAATGAAATTATGTACAAAATATGCATAATATGCCTTTTCTAAAAGCTGCTAGTCAGTAAAATGTCAATGCTATCAAAAATAATCCAAAGAAGTCTTTAAAAAGCAAATTCCATGAAGTATTATTCAGCAGAGTTGCTTCTTCCACATATAAATAGAAGATACAAGCCACATATAGTTTGCTAATATTTAACCTGACCTTAAACACTGCCTGCCAGTAGACTATAACAGGGATTATATCAACGCATATTTCTATAAAATCATACAAAAAGACTAAAAACATTAAAGAACACCAAACTGCATTAATTGCTGCGTGACTGCTGCATATCTGAAAAATACAACGAGTATTGCAACCCTTGAGGTCACTGATCAGCATATAAAATGCCTGGATCTGAAACCCCAGGAACAGCAAGTGTTCCTTGCTTCTTTTGCTCACAATCAAGTACCACAAATTTCTAAGTGGCACCAAAGTACCAGACATATACATAATTGCAGTATCTGATCACGGAAAGCCATAGCTTCCTAATTAACACAAGCATAGGCCATAACAAGTTTTTAAAAAGCAAAATCCTAAAGACCGAGTAGGTACAAGGCAGCTCAAAGGTTAAGACCTTTACTGAATAACAGTGACAAACCTGGTTGAGCAAAAAAAATGGGCTAAGTACATAAAAGAGCCCATGCAGTAAATTCCAACTCGTGTCTTGGAGATATAACCTTAAGAGCAGACTAACATACCTTGTTCGGCCTCTGGATAATATTCCCAATAGCAGGGTGAAGTGAAAAGAGAAGCTGTACCGCTGTACATGTTCAGTAATTTTCACTCTCAACTAGCAACATCCAGAGGAAAATCATGTGTCCTTTCTAACCTGTATTACAGACTTTTGAAATATGCATACACAGATCAGGCCTGACTCTGGAAAGCAGTTTATAATAAACATTAGCACATAGCTTATCTTAAAGTACGGAATTTGGAAAGCAGTTTATAATAAACATTAGCACATAGCTTATCTTAAAAAGCATGCAGAATGATAGCAGAGGCTGCTTTTAAAGCCATTTATCGTTTCAAAGCTAAAACCAGGAATCACGGACTGCAATCTATGGCCTACATTATCTACAAGGCCAAACCGGATTCTGCTAAGAATCTTTCCCAACATTAAAATCAACAAACGAGCCATGGGAATTACAGAACTTGTTATGAGAGGAGGTTTTTACTTACTACTCCAGAGCCATAACATCAAATCTGTTCTCAGTGAAAAGCTCATTTCCAGATACATAAAAGGGTTACCCAGGTACAAAGAGGACAAAATGACTCACTACATGTAACGTGGTGGTGCATTTGTATTTAATTCATGAATATTTTAGCTCATTTCCAGCTCTGACTGATGCAATCACTTTTGCCCACTTCATGTGCCAGCATTCCTACCCCAATACCTTAACTGCTACTTTCTGATGTATTTTTATTTACATCAGGGACACTAAATATTGACAAGTTTTCCAAATCAAGCTGGGAAACAAAACTGAACAAACTTTCCTTGCCCAGCATGAAGTCAACCAATACTGGTTTTTGCTTTTCTTCTGGGGTACAGACAGCAAGTTAAAGCACTGACGAAGCTGCAATCCGAACGCTGGATCGCTCAACTCGATCCCTTCTCCTTGCAGTACATGTAAACAAAATTCAATTTAGTTTTCTATCACCATTTTCCTTCCTTTGGCGGCCTATCTCCTGGACATAGCACTATCAGGCGTCAAGCATAAGAGAAGCAGGGAGTCCAGATTATCTGCGGCTACCCTCTCTGAATTTTTTTCTAATTTTTTTTATTTATCTGTCCCCTGTAAGTTCAAACCGCTCACCCTCACTTTCAAGGTTTCACATTGCTTCCTCACTGCCAGGACCTCATCCTGCTCTTCATCTCGCATATTCTACTGTGTTGATAACCATTCTTTGTCATCCACTACGCACTCATTTCCATTAATCTCTTCTTCACTGAAGAACAACAGGCAGGATACTCGAACCCTTCACAAACTCCACAAGATACAACAGAGGCTCACTTAATTTCACGAAACAAGCTCCTTCTGATGCTCAAAGTACAACTGAGGTTTTGGCTCTTATCACAACAGGATGTTACCAAAAAAAATAAAAAGTCCCATCGGCAGCTTTGCCTTCATACTCGTCCATTCTGTTGTCCCAGCACTAGCTGCAGCCAAATCCAGCTAAAAAAACTAAGCATGCGTTATTCATCTCGGTAGTTTCCAGCCTACTTACTCCCCTTGAGTCAGATATCACAGGGCCCAGCACAAGGGGCACTCGGGAGCACACAGCAGCGGACAGGACAGATTTCAGCAGCAGCTCATGCTGAAGCGGTGACAGAAATCCCACAGCTTGAGGGTGAGCAATCTGCATGGTAAAATATCGAACATTGTTACAAGTACCTATTTGGATGACTACCCAGGCTGAGAAACAGTCAACTGACTCCCACAGAACCACTCGTGTTTGTCTAACTTTCCCATCTACTCCAAAATCGTTCTGATATAAAAAATGGCTTCAAAGAGCACTCATCTGAGTTCTCACTATGAAACTATTAAGGTAGGACCCTTCTCCCTTCTCTTGCAGAAATACAGACGATGGGAGAAAACGCTGAGGCAGAACTCCGCTCCTCGTACTACCACGGAAGGTAACGGTAGCCCCCTTTCTCCTCTCTTCCACAAGACTACAGCTGAAAAGCAGACAACAGCAGAAGTGTGTAAAAACTTGGGTGTTTTATTATTTTAAATCCATTTCCTAGAACAATTTTGTGCTTTAAACAGGCACACTGAAAGAAAATAATTTTAATATAATTATTTTCTTCTTGTATCTGCACATTTTTGCTTTTACCCTTGTTTGATGGCTTGCCAAGATTTTGGTTCTTTTGCTGAATAAGCTACACTTGTTTTCAAATGGTCTGTGCCACCTAGGACTTAAAAGCTCTTGGATAAAAATTGCACAAACATATGACATACAGAAAAAGAAGCACGGACACCGAAGGCGTGTTAATCAAACCACAAGCACTCTGTAAAGTTAATATAACACTACATTTATATAGCTATTACTTGTGTCTATTATAAACACTATTTCTTAAAAACACTGACCACTTTTTCCTCTTAAAAATAACATGCAAGGGAAGTACTGTTTTATAACAGCGCACCGCTGGAGAAAGAAAGTAGCGGGGCAGAGCCTCCCGTGAAGCGCAGGTGCGTGTGCGGCGCGGAGAATTAGCTATTTCCATCAGAGCAGCCGGGTGCAGTTCCTTCTGCCTGGCGCTTCTGCAGTGCAGTGCTACCACCAACCTGTGACTGGAGGTGCACGACACCGACGACACCACCACCACCCCCCGCCCCGCCCCGTTTTCGGCGGGGCTCCCCGTGGTGAATGCCTTAACCGCAGCGAGCCCCACGGCGGGGAGCGCCTTTTAGTCCGGTTCAGACGCAGGCACAAGGCAGGGGACACCCCCCTCCCCCACCCGGCAGAGACCGGGCTAGCCGGGGGCCTCCCTCCCCCCCCCACCTCCCCGGGCACGGCCTGCTCTGCCAGCGGCCCAAGGGGCTCCGGCCGCCCCCCCACCCCCACCCCCGGAAGGCGGGGACGGGCCCGGACAGACGCGGCGCCCTTCGCCGAGGCCCAGCAGAGCCTGCCGGCGGCGGGAGGGAAATAAAGCAGAGCGGAGCGAACCCCTGCGGCCCCACTCACCTGCGGGGCGGCCGGACCCTGCGAAGCGCGGCCGGTCACCACCACCGCCGCCTCCTCCTCCCCCTCAGCGCGGCCCCCGCCGCATCCGCCACGCCCCGGCGGGAGACGTCACCCGGCGGCGCCAGCGCCCCCCGGCGGCGCGGAGGACCGCGGTCCGCCCGCAGCCCGGTTGGCGGCGCTCGCATCCCTCCGGTCCCCCCCGGTCCCCCCCCCCCGGTCCCTCCCGGGGCGGCAACAGCACCTGCCCCTCGGAGGTGATGAGGAAGATGTCGTACTCCTCCCAGCAAAAGCCTAGGGGTGTTTTAAAGTACGATGGGCCGCAAAGTGTTCAAAATGTCATCTCGGCAAGCAAATAAAACCAGAAAACAACGTTACCCGAGGGAAAAAAAAATGATCCCCCAAGACAATAAAAAAACGAGATGAAGGTAATTATTCAGTGGAAGAGAACAGAATGATCGAGGAAAGGCTGAATGAGCTGGTGGTACTTTCCCAGCCTGATGAAGAATTCCTACGGGGGAGGAAGGTGACCCTGCAAAAAGGACCAGAATGTCCTTTGCATGTATGTGACTGTGATCGTAACGGACCTAAATTTCAGCAAGGAAGATGAAGTTAAACGTTAGGAAAAAGTGAAGCCGCCTGATAAATTTCCTGTAGAGAGAAGGAATTTCATTCAGCGGAGGTCTTCAAGGTCAGTAAGGGTATAGGTGCACATAGCATCACAAAAATTCGCAACTGGCCCGTGCCGACCAAGGAGAGAGGCTGGGACGCAACGCAGAGAAATCCAAGAGTAAAGAGTTGATGTGCGTGAGGTGTCCCGGCCAAACTGGGGCACCCCGAATGTGGTTTTACACGGGGCCCTTACACCCTTCAAATGTTCACGTACAACCCGATGCTGGCATTCTCTTGGTTGTTCAGGGGTATCTTTTATCCTTCACGGACAGCTTTAAGCTTCCAAGAAGCAAAGTCCTTCTTTCCAGGGCTGGGCTGTCCTTTAGTTTGTTATACTTAAGCATGAACAATACCAAAGTCTCCAGTAAAATTCCGCTATCTCATTACATTACAGTGTACAATGTGAACTAATATATTAACAAAGTTAATGTGAACTGATATATATATATATTAACAAAGTTAAAACACTTCCATACTATAAAGACTGGTTCCTATATAGTTAGGGAAGGGAATTTTCATAACAATAGTTCTATTGATCTTGCTTTCAGGGAGAGGAATGGATTGAAAGTCCTTTTTCCAAGTGGAAAAAAGAAAACCACCTCCAGCTTTCTATGGGGTAGAACATACTCCTAAGTACAAAAGCAAGCTGTACGTTGTGTCTGACAGCAGCAGCTTTTGTATTTTGCCTTCTGTAATAGTTCAGATGGTCACTTCTCCTGTGTGCAGCCTGCAGCTTTCTAGCAGTGTCTGGCGCTGTCTGGTTTCTTGTGCGTCCCAGCTACAGCCCCAGCATTTCCCAGACAAGCATCAGTTCATCCATAGTACATGGAACAGAGAATAAGCCTTAATTTACAGGAGACTACAACATTAAAATGACTGGGAACAGGAAGGAAGAAACCCATCAGGCTTTAAAAGTGATTAGATTTCAAGATGCGGTTTTCATTTTAATCACTTTGATGTTTTCCTTGTGCAACACTGCGGGCTCTCTTTTCATTCGTTTTGGGTGCAAGCTAAACGATTATACTGCGTTGTGCGTGTTCTCATCCATGCCTTGACCATTTAGTCATATGAGAGCTGCTGCTGATGGGTACCTGAAGTTCTCTGGACGACATTAGCACCTCTGGAAACAGGAGTATGAGCGTGAAATGAACTACAGCACGGGGGGCTCGAATGCGGCGCAGAGCGCTCATGAGAATAAAGGCTGCTTCGGGAATCGTACAAATGGGGAAAAAAGCACCGTGTCGCACCCTCAAAACACTGTTGGGCTAGCTAGTGATTCAAAAATATTGTGCATTTTAATGAAACCCAAAGGAAACTTGGATCTTTAAAAAGCAACGGAAACTTTTAAGCCAGTATTCTCATTACTACACTCACCAATTAGTCCTCGTTATGCATCCAGCAGAGCACAAGGCAGACAGTCATGTTTGCACTATTTCTTGCTTCAGTCAATTTAGGTTTGCAGCGGTCTCCAAAACAAACGCCAGAGTGCATCTGACCACAGCCTCCAGCTACTGAACCTGTAACCTTCATGATTTTAGCCCCATCCTGCAGTATCTCCATAGCCTTGTTTGTCTTTCTCCAAACCTGCCCCAAAGTGGCATGTCTGAATAGGTGTCAGAAAGGAGGGAACGAATGTGCCACCAAAGTGCTGTAAGTGGCTGTTTTAAATTGAATCAAGCATCAAACCAACCCTGTGCAGTGAGGAACGGTGAAGTTACTATTCCTGAAGAGCAGTAGCGTGCCATGAGTAACTCAGCCAGACTCAGAACAGTGCTGGGATCTGAATCCCGGGAGCATCTAAGTCAATGCAAGGCTCCTAAGCACTTAAATAGAACCAACATTGAATCATCTGCAGACATTTTCATGTGCAGGAGGGCGGGTTCAGATGCAATAGCCCAAAACATTAAGTCCATCTATATTCAGGTAATTTTTCCTCCTCCTTCATTTCTGAGCAGAGATTTTTCTGCACTGTATCCGCAATAATGAAATTCTGCTAACAGCCGTTGTTATAGCACGGCCATCCTCATCCATAGCTAAACAAACATCTGGGGCTTTGAGGTAAAACCAAGGGCAGCAGAAGCAGAAGGTATATACAAAAAGACGTCAATATAGGCAGCTTGCATTTAAAGAAAGAGAGGTCTCGGAGCAGAGCCTGCCGTGTAGTCTCTGCAGGAAGCAAGAATTATTGCTGGTCGACAGCCGGCTGAACATGAGCCGGCAGTGTGCCCAGGTGGCCAAGAAGGCCAATGGCATCCTGGCCTGTATCAGAAATAGTGTGGCCAGCAGGAGGAGGGAAGTGATCGTGCCCCTGTACTCGGCACTGGTGAGGCCGCACCTCGAATACTGTGTTCAGTTTTGGGCCCCTCACTACAAGAAGGACGTCGAGGTGCTGGAGCGTGTCCAGAGAAGGGCAACGAGGCTGGTGAGGGGTCTGGAGCACAAGTCTGATGAGGAGCGGCTGAGGGAACTGGGGTTGTTTAGCCTGGAGAAAAGGAGGCTGAGGGGAGACCTCATCGCTCTCTACAACCACCTGAAAGGAGGTTGTAGCGAGGTGGGGGTCGGTCTCTTCTCCCAAGTAACAAGCGATAGGACGAGAGGAAACGGCCTCAAGTTGCGCCAGGGGAGGTTTAGATTGGACGTGAGGAAAAATGTCTTTACTGAAAGAGTGGTGAAACATTGGAACAGGCTGCCCAGGGAAGTGGTGGAGTCCCCATCCCTGGAGGTATTTAAAAGACGTGTAGATGAGGCGCTTAGGGACATGGTTTAGTGGGCACGGTGGTGTTGGGTCGACGGTTGGACTCGATGATCTTAGAGGTCTTTTCCAACCTTAATGATTCTATGATTCTAATTACAGAATTTTCAGCGCTCGTACATGGGGATGTTCGTATCAGTGTTGCCTGGGGGAACACTCTGTATTTAGGTCCCTGTTGCTTCACGTTTACACCTATATCATCATCTTAATTGACTCTTCAGAATTAGTTTCTCATTTCAGAAAACTTTCTTTTCTGAAACTTTGCTCCAAACTTTTTTTTATTCATTCCACTTAAGTGAAAGAAACCAAAAGCATTTTTAAGCTTTCACTTTTCTAGGCTCCAGAACAGTTTTTCCTATGCTATAAGTTGTCATACTGTAATAATCAATGCAGCATATAAACACATAAAGATAATATCATCTGCAGGTCTTTATTTTATCCCAATGTATAAATTATGCTTGGAAAGATGGGAGTGGAAATGACAAGCTACTTCTTTTGGGGATCCCACGGCCAAATTAGCTGTTCTCTTCTCCCTCTCTAAAATGTAGAATGCTGTTATCACCGTCCTGTTAGTGCAATATTAACATTGTGTTATCGAGTCAGAAAGCACAGTGTACTAGTTTCTGCCCAAACACATGCAGGCATCTTACAGATAACGCTGGCTTGGATGTTTAGGCCTAGCTTGCAGCCTAACTTCCCTGTTACGATGCCAACCCTAGGACTGACTGTATTTATCAGCGAGATGCAAGCCCCTCGGAGACACACAGAGATTCAGACACATTAAACTCTCTTCCAGCTGGAGGAACACCGCTGTTATTAAATGCATTTAATATTTATATAACAGCAGGGTCCAGATGTCCCAGTTAGCGCAATAGCGAGTTACTTAATGTGCAGCTCTCTGTTGCGACTACTTTATTATTTTTGCAATTCCTCCTCCTTTTTACAAAATAAAAGCTCCTCGCTGGTCAGCCTCCTCATTCCTCTCACTCCAACAAGCAGTGGGAGGAAATTGCTTGCTCTGCCTATCAGTTTTTTCCCATGCATCTGCTTCTTTTCACAATTTCCTGCATCCTGAAATAGCACGGAGACATCCCACCTCATCTTTGATGAGCGATGGTAAAACTAGAGAAGGACTTCAGACAGGATAAAGCAAAATCCCTACCAACCAGGTATACCAGCCCCCACCTTCCCACCAGTACTATGGGGCTTCCATGCTCTCCATGCCCAAGTTCAAGTCAAAGGACAGCTGGTCACCACCACGCAGAAGGCAGAAAGTAGGAGGTGGGATTGAAGGAGGAATTGATGGCAAAGACAAAGAATGAATTTCTGCACACACCGCTTGCTGCTACTGCAGCTTCCATTTGCTGGCTCCTTCATATGCTGATAGGGAGAAATAACTCCTTTGTGAACTTGTGCCCCAGAAAAGGGACTAGTGGTTATGAGAGCAATGAATATTAAGAAGTAGATGCAGGGAAGAATACTCTTTGATGGTTAGATGGCCACTAGTATATAAATGATGTGTACAGGCAAAAAAAGCGGGCTGAAAGGTAAACAGCTGAGGATGACGTTTCAGTCATGGCACTAATTCAGAGCAAACCATTTAGATAATTACAAAACAAAGCCAAAAAAACCCCAGACAATAGTGGCAGGTTACCCAGCACTCACTGCAGGGAGCAATAGGCACATTTTGCACAGCAGTTCACCCTGAATATATTTTGCATTATCCTGTATCTTACAGGACACAGCTAAACCACACAAAATGCCTGGCACCTGCCCTTCCCGGTGAGGATGGCCTAAACTTAGGAATCCCTGGAGTTCCAAGCCCCGTTTTGTGACACCCACCCTAAAGACTGGGAATAACCCCAGGCACCAGTAGATGCTGGGGGCTGACCAGCTGGAAAGCAGCTTTGCAGAAGGGGACTTGAGGGTCCCGGTGGACACCAAGTTGAACATGAGCCAGCAACGTGCCCTTACTGCAAAGAAGGCAAATGATATCCTGGGCTGCGTTAGGCAAAGCATTGCCAGCAGGTCAGGGGAGGTGACCCTTCCCCTTTGCTCAGCACTGGTGAGGCCACACCTGGGGTACTGTGTCCAGTTCTGGGCTCCCCAGTACAAGAGAGACATGGACATACTGGAGAGAGTACAGCAAAGGGCTACCAAGATGATGAAGGGACGGGAGCATCTCCTATGAGGAAAGGCTGAGAGAGCTGGGACTTCATCCTAGAGAAGGTTCAGGGAGGACCTTATCGATGTATATAAATACCTGAAGGGAGGGTGCAAAGAGGACGGAGCCAGGCTCTTTTCAGTGGTGCCCAGCGACAGGACCAGAGGCAACGGGCACACACTGAAACACGGGAGGTTCCCTCTGAACATCAGGAAACACTTTTTCACTGTGAGGGTGACCGAGCACTGGCACAGGAGTGCCTCCACCAGAGAGGTGGTGGAGCCTCCATCCTTGGGGATATTCAAAAGCCGTCTGGACGCGGTCCTGGACAATTGGCTTTAGGTGGCCCTGCTTGAGCAGGGGGGTTGGACCAGATACCTCCAGAGGTCCCTCCCAGCCTCAGCCATTCTGTTATTCTGTGGCTGCCCACCAGCCTTGTATCTTAACTTAAACCCATCAGTTCCTTGTAATTAGCTGTTACAACCAGAAGAGAGCTAAATTCCAGTCCATCCAATAACAGTGCCATAATTAGATATAAATAAGAGTCAAGAAATTATCATACACATTAACCCTACTGTTACATAGAGTGAAAAAATCATTGACTTAAGAATAGGGACGTATGTAAAAGTGAACAGTCCCAAGACTGTGCCAAGGCTACACACACAGATGACCAATTACTGCTACAGAAAATTTTGTAACAACCTAATGAGGGTTGCTTGCTCTGTAGCTCAGAGCAAAGATGGAGCTGTCTTTAAAGTGTATGCAAACCTAAAGCAAAACCAATTATTTGCACTGATGCGATACTTGTATGCAGAATTGATCACTGGCACCCCGTACTACATTGTCTTACTATCAGTAAATGGAATTGTATTTGAGCGAAGGTTTTGATGGCTCTGGTTACCCACCTTTGAGGGCTGGCCATCAAATCTGGCCGTAATGCAGCAGCAGTGGGAGAAGTGCCAACGTTCAAGCAGCAGTCACTGTTCAGCAACTCCTTCTGCAGGAGAGAGCTCGCCAGCCAGACCACGCAGGCTTAGAAGACGCAAATATATATCAAAACGTGAAACCCTGCATCACCATTTAGCTTGTAAACGGCATGAGATGAGAATCAGCCTATGTAACTAATCTACCTTTCCCAGGAGAGGGACAAAAGGGATATTTTCCACTTGAAATCTAGTAATTTTTTAAAAAGTTGTTTGCTATCATAGCAAATTCTCTCACTTTGCTACATGCATTCTCACCACAAGAATTAAACAATGTTCCTGTTGATCTTTATAGAAGAAGTGGCCTTCTAGAGCGCAAAACACAAGGACTCGTTGCTCAAGCTGCTTCTAGAAGAGAAAGGAAGGAATAATATGATAGATTAGACAAGAAAGCGTTCAAGGCTATCAAAAAACAAATATTAAAAATGATTGTTTGAACTATTCTCAGACAGACAAAATACAGAGCTTCTTTTTGCCCTTATAAAAAAAAAAAAAAAAGAATATTTTACATTTGCAGACCATACGGCAATCAAACAGGTTTAGAAATGCCAACCATCAAAAGAGAGACACTGACAATATAGCAGAGCAAAAATGCTGCAACCAAGATGGTTTAAGCGTACGAGATCTATCAGCTTGTCTAACACAAGACACCTTCTCTGCTACAAACCTTCCCCCAACTGTATATTGAGTCAGTGCTTTAATACCACTTTTTCATCTAAAATGAGCAAGAGCTTGACAAATGGTGGTGCATCAGTGGAAAAAGTCACCGTGCAGAAATTACTGGCTTTTAAGTGTCTGCTTTTGCTAATCAGATGGGAAATAAAAAGATGGAAGGACAAGAGTGGGAAATCAAGGGCTGTTTTCTTCTTTCTAGTGCAACATCAAATCACCATTTCTAGTACCTGTTGGATTCAGAATGCACATCAAAAGGTTCAAAGTATAATTAGCCTGTGAGAGAGGAGGAAAATACTGTTTTCCAGTTGTCTGGCTTCACAAATACCAACTAAAATGCTTTCTATTCAACTTAGCCACACACTTCAAGCCAACAGTTTCTATTAAGATCATTTACAACTTGGGGAGCATCACATGTAACCGTTTTCCCTCCTGAGACAGGCATTAGAAGTTAGTTAAACTAAGAACTAAGGGGCGGGGGGGGAGGCGCAGAGAGGGAGGAGAAGAAACAACCAATACTTCCACAAAGAAATCTAGTGAGTATGTAGGAGAATAAAAACATGCACTAGTGGAAAACTGCAGACAGGATTGCTCCGAGAGCAATCACAGTAAGCACGTTACATGCCATGCTTCAGCTGTTAAAGCAGTCATGCAGGGAGAACTCTTTTTTCCCCAAATCATGGCATGTTCGTATCTCTGACGAGACAATTGTCGAGTAGAAGAGATTGAAGGACCACATATTCTACTGCTTCGCCCCCAGTGCCACACCACTGTTAGTTCATCTAGAGAAAGAGCACTAACTCTCATTTCCAAGCACAGAATGGTTTGGGTTGGAAGGGACCTCTAAAAGTCATCTAGTCCAACCCCCCTGCCGTGGGCAGGGACATCTTCAGCTAGATCAGGTTGCTCAGAGCCCCGTCCAACCTGACCTGGAATGTTTCCAGGGATGGGGCATCCACCACCTCTCGGGGCAACCTGGGCCAGTGTTTCACCACCCTCAGTGTAAAAAATTTCTTCCTTGCATCTAGTCTGCATATACCATCTTTTAGTTTAAAACCATTACCCCTTGTCCTATCAAACAGCTCCCCAAAGCAAATAACCACTCTGCCAAAACTAACCGACTAGACGTATCACCCATCTCCAGAGAAGAAGTGAGAGAAGTCTACTTGCGACATGTTGAGAGCCTCTGGGTGGGAAGCGTAGATGCATCTCACACGGAAACGACTAGAGTTACATCCAGCTGTAAATACCGCGCCGATAAATAACCACACTCTCCACATTTTCGACATTTTTATTAATCAAAGACAGGACGACTTCCATATTTTGAGTGATCAGAGAGATCCCAGAACGCTTTCATAGCTAAGATAAGCTTAACCAAAAGATACATTGCAGAATACATCATGGATTTGGAGTAACACCCTTGTAATGACTGGGTGAACTGGTGTCACTGGCACCCTGCATAGCACAAGCGAGGGTCCTCAGAAATAGAATACGCCATTGGCAATGGACCACGACTCTTGCAGGGACACGCCAAGAGCTCCAGAAGAGGAAAAGGAGAATTTGACATTGTACCTGACTGCGAGGGTCCCCAAGTACCGGAGAGGTATCAAAGGTCTGTCTCCACCACTGAGGCAGAGCAATGTACAGAGTATTTCAGCTTCAGACCTCTTATACATACAAACCGAGCGGGTTTTACTCATGCTATATAAATACATGTATATTTTGTATTGGCATTTATAGAGTTGCATAAAAGGCAAAATATAAAGTTCTGCGAGATTTTGTTTAATACTCTTAGGTAGAAGCTTGAAGGGTTAAGTTTACATATCACTGTTCCCAACAAAAAAACAAAAGCTAACTATGCCGGAAAATAAACTAGATGTGCCATTTCAATTCCTTAGCATTCCATAAACAATTTTCAGTATACCAATAAATACTCAGTGCAAAGCACATGCTTAGTTAAAATCCTAGACATGGATAAAGTATAAGGAAAAAAAAAAAGTTAGCACGTGTTGTCTGCATGCTCACAGAAATATAAAAAGAGGGAAAAGTGTTTCTCACTTACAGCATTATTTTGGTTTTGGTTTAAGAAATGTAGATGCTTTCTCCCAAAATAACAGTGCCTACAAGGTTATATTATTCGTTTGTATAAAGAAAAAAAAAAATGTTACAATGATGGGAACAGCCTACATCGCTTGAAACTAAGTATTTCCATACTCTTTATGAAGACTGCAGCGAGTTTATACTCACGATCCAACACTTCTCGTGTTGAGGGCAAATCCACTGCTTGGGGTATGACAAGGTAACATCCAAAAAAAAAAAAAAACCACCCCAAACACAAAAAACCAGAAATCCCAACCAAAATTAATTGCAATTTATGGGACGGTGAGAAACGCGTGTTTTCCAGCATAAAACCTATAGTATTCTTTTCCTTTCACATCACCCACTGAAGTTTGCCCAGGTTCTCCACAAAGATAATGCCACTTCACAACAAGTTATTTTCCCCACGAATACGGCAGGCCAAAATACCCGAATTCCCTAAAACTGGTAACAATATACGTCTCCTTCCCATGAATGGCAACAGTGATTTAACAGATGGAGCCTTAGGAAACAGAATTTATAAGTAAAAGGTAATGTTTCAGCCCACAGTTAGGAACTGAAAATGCGAGAAGTACAATTCAGAAAAGAGTTAATGATTTTGTATAATTTCAGCTTGAAAGTACGGCATACAAATCAGGATTATTACAGCACCATCCATAACATGGTCATTACAGAGGCAATACTGAAGGCTGCTTTGTTAAACCCAGTAATCGCGCTCTCATTGCACAAGTCGTGTTGGCAGCAAAAGAATTCAAAATTATCCAACTGGAAGAATTCGGCAATATCATTCACACTGCACTGGGATGCCTTCCAGCAGGAGGAAGTTCTCAATTTACCTAAAAAAAAAAAAAAAAATTAAAAATTAAAACAGATTAAGAGAATATTGAAAGTAGTATATCATTTTTGGTACAGAGAGAGAATCACTGCCTAGACTGCCACGCACTTGCTTTTTTAGCTTCTTTTCAAGTGTTTAGAGGTTTCCAAATTTGCCTTCACTAGGAATTTAGTAGTGCGAATAGCGATAGCAAGCCATGGTCCTGCCTCCACAGCACTCTCCTGTAGCTCCCAGCCATAGGTTAAGAAAGATTTCAAGCTCAAGCTAACCAGTGCTTCCAATTCAGTCCAAATGACCCACTGGGAGATACAGGGTAGAGCTGGAGCGGTACCTGCTCTGAGGCTCCTGGCAGAGAAAGACAGTGCATCACCATCTAGCTCAACTTGCTTTGCTCTTGCATTGTCCTACAGCACGGGCGTTCTCCCCCCACGAAGCTCAGTCATTCCAGTAACTCAAGCTAGTTTTTGTACTGAAGACGAGTCCCGTTGGATCTGACCGGCTTCATTTCCAGAAGCAACATGCAGAAGACAGAACTTGAAGAGCGGAAGAGTCCTCCCCTTTTCTCGCTCATTCCCCTGGACTCCAGAGATCAAACAACTTGTCTTCCATCTTCCCTAGCTTGACACCTCAAGTACTCGACTCCTGACTCTGACAAAGGACAACCGCCGTAGGCTGCATGCTAGAAAGCCTACAGTTTGTGCTCATGAAGGTTTAGGCTCAAGGGAAATAGCAAAAGAGAAAATTCCTTAGGATGCAAGCAGCATAGCTGGTCCAACGGCGTTAGCAGCTTTCCTTCCTCCATGCCAAGTCGTGAGCTTTAGCAGGGACCATCCCAAGGAACAGAGCAGTCCCGTCCCGTCCCATCCCGTCCTGGTTCCCGCTGTCCAAAGCCAGCCCAACAGTCTTTCTAGGGCAGAGGGAACCAGCTAGGAAAGCAGGAGATGATTTCAGTTGACTCAGTACTTCTGCTTTTCCAATGAAACTCCTGTCACTCATAGTAAAAGGGTTACTTAAATGTTATTTAACAACTAGAACAGTAACTCCGTGCCCTGAATATCCTTGACCATCCTTCCTGAGATGCAGGTGACTTCACCCTCAGGATAAGATAATTTACTTTAATAGTGTCAATTCATAAACGACTAAGTCTTCATCTGCAGGTTTATTTTGCGGGTTACACATGCTTGATCTGTTTTTAAAGTGTAACAAATTCAGGGCAAAGGTTTTGTATCTTAAAGTCATTGCTGTCTCCTATTTTTTTCCAGCTCCCTTAGGTGGTAGGTTTTTTTGTTGGGTGTTTTTTTTTAAATCTGGATATACAGATATCTGTGTATATGCTTGTACAAGTATAAATCAGCTATCTAAATCATCATTATCAGTTGCTTGGAAGTCAAAATACATCAATTTACTCTAAGTATGACCTTCCAAAGTATTCACAACCTTCTCTTGAGTGAGGCTAAGAAATGCATGCTGAGGCCAGGTTAGAAGTGTACAGGCAACGAAAACTGATACAACCGTGTTTATTTTAGGTCTGTAGGACAGCATACATACCAAATTTCATCTGCAAGCAAGTATCTTCAGTTGCTAAGCAAGTGCTATTGGTCTTGCACAAGGAAGGGCTGTTCTCACAGTGGTAACACCTTAGGGTATAACCTAAGACGACAGAGGTTTATCTTTACTGAATAATAAAGTACTGAAACAGTAGCAGCATTAAAAAGGAAAAAAAGAATTACTACCTGCATCTAACTGTCCCAAAACATATGCCTGGTTATTACACTCAAGCTAAAATTTGTCAGTGTCCACACTGAGACTGGCAATTTTGAAAGGAAGATTTTGAAGCATGGACTTAATGTCATTTTTAAAAACACTCACCTTTACGTCCCTGCAGAATAATATATTAAATGTTTGCATCTTTCACCTACTCTTAGAGATTGCCATTTCCAAAAGGACAGACAAGAAGAGACACTTTTAGCAGAATTTTATTCTATCCCTTTTTTATTTCACCTCATTTCTCTCTCGTTCTATACACCTAGTTTCCAATTTACACAACAGGAATCCGATCTTCTAGCAGCAAAACACAACAGACTGTTGCCATATTAAGCAGCACCATATTCTGCCCCCAATTCCCTCTTCTGACCAAAGACAATCAGCAACAGAAAGTAAGCCCTACTTCAACGGTTACTGCCATTCCCCAAAGTGGTATTAAATAATGCAGGCCTTTTCTGTTATTTTGCCTTCTCCAATATTTTTTCCGTTATTTCCTCAGCCCCTGTCATGACATTGCATCAGGAAAGCACGTCCCCTGTACTCACCACAACTACAAAAAGCAACCAGAACAATGCAGGCGGTTAACAGTATGCAGTTCATCTTGATCATGCTTCTTACCTAATTTGAAGGCATAAACAGATGTTACATGTTTATTCTATTTAAAAGCTACATGAAACTAGCAAAATACAGGGCGAGGAATCGAGGTTTCAAGACTTGATTCGGTATGGAACTGAAGGCATTGGCCAGGAAAACCAGTGAAAGAGAAGAGAGAAAAGTAACTTTGCACTTTCTGAGAGAGGATTTTTATTCTGAGAACAGGATTTTTATTCTGAGAACTGAGGTTTGAGCCCCGACAGGCTGTAGATGGGTCTCCTTTCTCCCCTCTACACCATTCAACAGGTCTCCCTATTTCTTACAGCTACAAATGCACCTCACAAAAAGAGAGGCCATTTAGGTCTCGAAAGCTTTTTCTTTAACAGCAATTCCCCAATAACCCTGGAGCCAGACTGTGCTCCTTTCTTCCCTCTCATGGGCTTGCAAGAGATTTGTCTGCACTAAGGGGGCTTTTGCCCCTCCTCTCCCAAATTTTCTCCTTCTCACTGAGGTACTGACACATGCAATAACCCACCACGTGACTGCAGTGATGGCTCGAGTCCTCCACGATTACTGTAATCCCCAAGTGAGATAGGAAGGGTCAGGATTTTTTTTAACGTAGGCAACTCCAAAACAGGCTTTATTAGATAGACTTCTGCACGCCGAGTCTGAACTACAAACAATAATATCTACTACTAAAAAATCTCTGCTATTGCAGAGAGTAGGCTATTGAGATTGGGTATCAAGCAGACATGGAGGGGAGAGAGGGACCATACTTGTGCTAGGAGGGCACGGTTCCATGTTTGTCTTCAAAGCCCAAGTGGGACTGGAAGCCTCAAAGAATTAAAGGCATCCAGATAACAAGTTTCACTTACGATAAGACTGCAGTGAAACAGTCACATTGCTGCTCTTGACCCTCTTAATAATGCTTGAAGCATATTTCTATATGCAGCTAACAGTCCAGCGTGGCAGACCATAATCACGTTGGGATGGAGTTTTTTCCACCCAGAAGACTGACTGTGGACTTGAAAAGACGGTTTCGTAGTAAAACGATGCTGAAATCCTTCTCAACCTTAAGTCCAGTTAATTTTTCTACTGACAAGAAAAAAACCACCACCACCCAACAAAAAAAAAACCAAAACCACACTCACTTTTTTTCCTGTCTGTATGACCTACTGTTGAGCAGGGAAACTAAGGAAAAAAAAAACCCATAATGAGCAGGATGAGATGATTTTCTGGGGTAAACAACTTTGTGAGAAGCTTTTCAAGACCAGAGGCTCATCCCACAGTGACGTGAATCTGCAGGAGCGCTGTTAGTCTGGTGGTTAAAGCAAGAGCCATTCTGGACAGCAACAAGAATCTCCCTGGGAACCTTCCAGGAGCCCTCAGTCACCCAACGGTGTCAGCAGAGTAAAACAGTTTTGCCTTTTAGCAAAACCAAGTCATGACCAGAATAAATATAAGGCAGATTAATAAAAATCATCTTAGCCAGCCTGATAGCTTTGACAGTAGTAGTTCAACCAATCCATTTTTGTGAAAACGAGTAATTTTTTATGTTCTCCTGAATGACAAAGAGATGAGACAACAAGAAAATTTTAGCTTAAAAAAAAAAAAATTATATAGACAGCAATTCACAACATGGCTTAAAAGAAACAAAGCGGAAAACATTTCCTAAACTGAATTTTCTAAAAATGCTGTTTTAACTCAAACATCAGACCAATCTCAGTTAACAAGAAACTGCAATTGCAATAGGAAGAAAGGCTTATTGCCTTGGTTGTGAAACAGTAGAATGTCTCTGCAGTCCCACCTGGGAGAGCACACGTACAAGGCGAGGCTGCTACTTTCGTCATAACCTCAGAGCAGAAAGAGGCAAGAAGAGGGTAACTGGGACCACGAGCCCCGTTCCCGCGGGGACTGGGGCACTTGAGCAGCCGCTCAGGGTTGCGCCGCTTCCTTCGCCGAGGCATCCTGCAGCCAGCATCCACCCGGCAGATGCAGCCTGGCTCCCGCCCATCTTTTTTTGAGTCAGCTGCGGCACGCCCCAGGCAGTACCCGCACCACCGCCACCACCACCACCGCCACCACCACCACCACCACCCCCCCCCACAACCCCCCCCCGCGGCTTGGCCGCTTTCCCCCGCAGGAGTCCCGGCTCCCCGCTGCCCCGCGGGGGCGGCCGGACCCTCGGCCGAGCGCCCCGGGGCGCCGCAGCCCGCCCCGCTCAGCGCACTGCGGTGCGGCCGCTCCGCCGGCGTCTCTCAGACCCGGGGGCAGCCCGGGAACGTAAAAAACAACACAAAACAAAACAAAACAACAAAACGATCTGCCCCCCCCCCCCCCCCCCCCCCCCGTTAGGACGGTATAAGTACAGATTTCCACCCAAAACCTTCCCCCCCGCCCCAATTCCTAGGAAAAGGCATTATCCCCCCCCGCCCGTCCCAGCCGCACCGCCGAGGACCTGCCCTTCTTGCCCGCCAGTCCCCTCGCCCGCCACCCTCCCGGAGCGCCGGCCGCCGTTCGGCCTCAGCAGGCAGAGCCAAGCTCCCGGCGAGACGAGGGGCCGACCCCCGGTCTCCCCGCGCCCCGACGAGGCGGGGGGCGCCGGGGCTTCCTCCGCCCCCCCACCCCACCTCACCTCACCCCACCCGCGGCAAGGGACGGGCCCGCCCGGGCAGGGCGGGCCGCCGCAGCGCTGAGGCAGCCCGCTCGCCCCTTACCTCCCCCGAGCACTCTGCCGCCGATAAGCCCCGCACCGTCTGCTGGGAACGGAGGAGCTGCGGCGGCGCCGCCTCTATCGGCTGTGCCGCCCTCCCGGGGGCGGAGCAGCGGCGTTGGCCCGGCCCGGCCCGACCCACGGCCCGGGGAGGGCAAAGCCGCCCACCCGCGGGAGCCGAGGGCGGGGGAGGGAAGGGTGCCGCAGGAGGGTGAGCGATCCTCGGCTGCGCGACGTTTGAACGGGCCGCGAAGACTTTTACGAACGCACCTCTCCTGGGCGCAGCCGTCCACGCCGCGGGTGGACGCGTGTAACGCTGCGTAGCACCAGCTCGAATGGTTGTTCACGAAAGGAGAGATTCTTCCCGCCCTTGGTTAACGCTTAATTTCTATCCCAGCAGCTAAACCTGCACCTTGTGCCCGCCGCGCTGCCCTCCCGCACGCAGGAACTGGGTTTTCAAAAGGTGGGTGGGGGAGAGCTGTGGCCCCCAGCTCCTTTGGTGGACAGGGCAATGGAGTAAGAAAATGGGAGTAGCTGGACCGCAATCCAACGCTCGTCGCCCTCAAACGCTTTCTTCCTAAAGCACGGTGCGGCCGTGCCTGTCATGCATCCCCACGTGCAGTTAAATGGTATGAATTAATAGGTAGGACTAAGGAAAATTATGAAGAGTTTTAGAACACACAAAGGGAAACAAGCGGGAACGGAAAGCGGCAGTTTCCTCCACGGGTAGCTAAATATAGGTCTAAACATTCACAACCTAGGAAAACACTGAAGGAGAACAACAGAAATGTAGTTGAGGACACCAAAAGCAGTTTTTGTTAAATTAAGAGATTTAGATCAATGTTAGTTAGGGGAAAAAAAAAAAATTGAGTGCTGACTTGAGTACAATATGGAACACCTGTAACCACCGGCTGTATTTAAAAAGCTATTCTGGGTTTATTTTTGTTACTACGGCACGACCACCAATTCATTTGTTAAACCTAAAGTAAACCCTAAACCACTCGGAACTTACATCAGCTTCTGCTGGTGTGTTACAGTAGTTAAGATGCTTATCAGCCAGCTCAGCGTATGATCTTACAAATGTCTTTAAGATTTTACCTCTGTTTAAGCCGTAAATAAAAGCAAAGGGATGCAAGAGTAAGATGCTTGGGGGTTATTGTAGGCAACTTATTAAAGGAGAATCCACTCAATTAAGACTCGATATAAAAAAATGCCTTAATTTATTAATTCGCTTAGAAAAGTTTGCAATGAGGAACTGGGAACAAGGCGCTTAACTTCAGCCATAGCTGAACATTTACCTGTTTTCCCTTCCTGAAATCTGGGAACAGTTCCTCACACAGAGGGTAGACTTACCTGTATTGTCACAGGTAAGTGGCATTTCCAACTTGGCCTGAATTTTCCACTTTACATTCTTCACATAGATGATGAGAAATTACTTTAAACAATGACGGGGAAAATCCAGCACTGGAATAACTTACACAGCAACTTCCCGCCCCCCCACCGGCTGGCACACCACTTGTTTTTCTCTCCCGTGGTGCAGTCACAGCAAGGAAATCGTGGCCAAAGTTTCCCTCCGTTAGACCATCCAGTCAGCAAAAGCCCACAAAAATGCTGAAGGAATCCTACAGCGCAATTATAAAGAGACTGTCAGCATAGGCCTTTTCCACGGACAAAAAAAGGACTAGACCAGTTACATATTTGCGTTGGATGTGCTAGGTTTTTAACCATATGCTGAATTCACAGGTGTTCAACAAGGCTTGTTTTACCTTGACGGGAGAAGGTCTTAAACCAAGCATCAATATCAAACAGTCAGGATCCGAGTCGGGAGAAGCTGACAGAACTTCAGGCTGAACCCGAAGGATGGTGGCCAAAGGGAAGGACGTACGTATGTTATAATCTGTGTGTGCGTATTGCACAGGCTAACAACCACAGGAAGCATTTAGCAGTTGGGTGCACGGTATCGGCAGTTAGCAGTACACCTACCCAACACCTGCTTGCTGAATCAGGCAGAGCGCTGGTGAAGCGCTGTCTTCTGAAGCGGGACCTCGAGTCAGTTCTCCCCCGTTTTCTCAGCGAAGATTTCCACAGTCCAGCAGTGCCAGCAAACGTAGCCGATGCCTTGTTTTCTTCAATGGACTCGGCCCCTTCACTTTTCGTACCAATCTGGCATAAGCTTCAGAGTTTTGGGTGGGGTGAGGAGAACCACTGGCATAAGCCCTACTTCAAATGCACATAATGAAGAGTTACAACGCTTGCAGTAACGCTGCATCTGGTAACTTTAGGCAATACGCCACGTGCTAAAATAGCTGCCCGAAGCAAAGGAGTAACCTTTTCCCCCGTTACAAATACATACGCATTTGGTACACACATACACCAGCGGCGACATGTCATTGCCCCTACCTGGTTTCCTTCTCACTTCGTACAGGCACAGTTCGCAGGAGTGCCGTGACCACCCGTTGTGCTTGGATCAGAGGCCTCAAACCCTCACATCACAGCGCTCCGAAGTTGACAGAATAGCATTGTCCTGTACCGTGGCTTCTTCTACAGTAGGCAATAATTATAGTTCCTCTTTAACAACCCAAGGGAGAACCGCTCCCTGAGAAGCATAAAATCACCAGGAGTTGGCAGTGTTTCTGTGGAGCCTTATGACCTTCAGCTGGTATCACTTAACTAGAACATACAGACCCTGGTAAAGTACCAAGCAAGCCTCCGACCACGAGTGTTATCTGTCCTTAAAAACACACAACAGACTTACAGCACTGGAGTAAGTTCTAGTTCCACTAAATCCTTTTTTCACTGATACTTTTAAGAGATGATGAAATTTCTGTGAAGAAAAAGCATTACACCACAAACATCACATTTTCCCCTCACAGTTAACACCGAGGAATCCTCAAAATGGAAATGTTTTTAAACCACTCCAGCAATTCACACTGCTGTTCAGACTTCTGTGAGGGACAACGCATTGTTTTGCTTCTCTAGATGTTTCACCTGAACGACTGTTGTAGGGATCATACTCAGTATTTGTTTTTCTGCCTTGTACCACTGCGGAAGATCCAGATGCTGCGTGGCACTTGAGAAAGATGAGCACACGGAGAATCTAATACTATGACTTGTAAAAAAAACCCCAGGCTTTCTGTATGAGCGGTAACTAGTCAATAATGGAAACATTCAGTTTCCACAATATACTGGTTTTCCTCATAGGAGCTACTAATTCTGGATGTCAAAAAGCGGAACTGACTACAGCGATGCTAGTCACACAATTATTGCTCAAATCTTGACAAGAGTCCCACGTAGCACTTCAGAGCAGAGGCAGTTGTTTATTCATGACAATGGAAACAAAATAAAAGTGATAAAGCAAAAACAGATACTTCTTTAAATATAGTTTCTAGTCATCTGGTGTTCTGTCAGGCTCCCTTTTTTTTTTTCCTTTTCTATTTTTATTCAGGCGTAGTTACAAAAATCCACAGAGGATTTAGGGAAACATGATACTTCAACATAAATTTGTCACCTATGACAAAGTCTGAACGGCAAACATCATATGAAGAAAAAACTCAAAATGTATTTACAAATTCATACTTTGTAGTCATTGAGAAACTTCGTGGTTACTGAGTGGCAGATTATGCACATACACTACATTCCAAAAGGCGTTATCCAATCAGTCACTTAGCATAAAATTAAGCTGAAAAACAGATTGTCTAAAAATAAGGCCAGTTTCATTCCTCATTTATGCATTTGATGATCAGAATTTTCTCGTACCTCTATGTTAATTAAAAAAAAAAAAAAAAGAGTATAAGAGCACCTGATCTCACCCAAATGGGATACGCAGACCAAACTGCAAGTTTCATTCTTAGCGGGAGTTATCGAGAGTAGAAACTCATGAGAAAGGACAATAGTATACACCTTTTTTGCCATCTTGTCTATTGCTAATTTTAAATGCTTGTATAAAAACAAATCCCCACACCATATTTGCAATATCATCATAAATAGGCAATAGTTTAAAAGTGTAAGATACGATTACCTCGGACTATCAAGCTGTTTCGCACTTCGGAAAAAAGTGAACAAAGCCCAAACACCTTTCTCTTCCTCTCCCTCCCTCCCCCTGCCCCCCCACGCCCCCTCCCCACTTCCAAACCGGGGGGGGAAAAAAAGTCATACTCTGATGAATATTAGAACTGGCACCAACATTCATGCTAGTTGCCCTGATGTGCAACAAAGTTCATTTACAATAGTCAGAAATATTCTTATGCACTAGCCCCCAAGAGTTCAGCTTCTGAAAACAGTTTATTTTGTTCTGAAAAAAATCCCATCAGGTATGACGCGGGCAGCGTCCAGAAGGTGCAGGAATGTCCAACACTCTACGTCGATCTTCATATTCATCAGTGTCTGTGGAATCTTCGTCTTCATCCACTGCATATTCATTATGATTTGTTTCCTAATACAAAACACATCCGTATTTAATTAGAATCTTCAATTCCAGCTAGTTATAAGAAAGCACTAACAACTGCCTAGAAAAATCTCGTCTGCATTATTGCATCAATTAGCTGAAGTAGACATTGTGCTCTGTGTCCTAAAACCAGCTCCTTATAAAGTTTAATTTACCATAGAAATCATTTTGCCGAACTACTTGACCATTAACTCAGTAAATATCCATTAGCCTTCATTATTTCATATGTACAACTACGTAAAGCCACAATTCAGTATCTTAGCTGTACCAATTTTCTTGGCGGCTTACATTGTCTTTTAATAGAAGTAGTTTAAAAACAAAGGGTCATTACTACCTTCAAAACAGAGGTAGAGCAAAAGAGAAAAGCAAATTATTTTTACAGTCAACTGAATGGAAGGCGGTTACAAGTGCCACAAATGTGAGCAAGAGTTAAGAGATGCCATTTTCTGTTAGAAGCACGACATCTGCTGGCACTTACTGTTAGAGCTACTGGTAATCAGAGTCTCAAGTCCCTTGAAAAACATGAGAAAGTGTCCAAGCAAATGTCTACCCCCAAGGAAAGATTCGACGCTCACACAAAAACGTTCAAGTTCTCTCCGAATTAGTCACTAAGTAAGGGCTATGCTAGTGATAAAATAAATAAAGCATTCTTCTCGAAATGTGCCAAAGTAAAGGGAGAGATTACATAGTTCACCCGCAATCTCCAAACTAAAACTTCATTATAATTAACAGGAAGCTAAATATCTTACTGATTTGTGAAGTCATTAAGTGACTTTATGGAACGCACGGTCAGTGAGGACTAATGAACATCAGACAGACTGCTATCATTTTTAAGTTGTCATTAACTGACACTTTTCTTGTTGAAGAAAGTAGATACACTATTATGGCTAAAACAGACGACAGTGTGGTCATACCAAGACAGAATATTTAAAAGAACTATGAAATCCAAACAGCTAACGCCATGCCATGTTTCTAGGCACAAATTAAGAAATGAGATAGCTCCTTAAAGCAAAACAAGCAAACAAAACTCAACATTGCTGTAGTCGGCGTAATCAGATATACCTCCGAAATACGCCCTGAACAGACATGAATCAGGTTGGACGGGGCTCTGAGCAACCTGATCTAGCTGAAGCTGTCCCTGCCCACGGCAGGGGGGTTGGACTAGATGACCTTTAGAGGTCCCTTCCAGCCCAAACTATTCTATGATTCTATACATACACGTGTATTTCTCTGCATCCCGAGGGGCAGTTGTGTTCAGACACAGGACAACAGAATGGTCACATTCTACCTCTCTTGGGAACCCACAGGGCCCCTGATCTCACCGATACAACCAGGTTTGACCTTGATACCAGACAGAGGTGAGGACTTGAGGAGGAAGACCCACAGCCATGTACGGCATCCTGGGAAAGCTAGGGCCGAGGGTCTTGAATTAAACTGGTAGCATTACATGTCAAAGCAATGAGGATACACGGCTTTACCAATGTACAAACTGCCTACAAAGATTACTACAGTTGCTAGACTTAGTCTTAATTGGACCATGTTTTGTATGGAGTTACCAGTCTGAATACTGTTCAGTACTGTAATTTTTGCACCAGCAGTGTTTTCTTATCGATAAGCATTCCAGAAGCTGAAAAGAATTCATATAATGGGAAATTGCCAAAGTCCCAGACTGAGTGATACTTTTAGACTTCTTTTTTTTTTGAGAAATGGTTCTGAAAAAGAACGATTTTCAAGAAAAGAATGAAAACTGAAAAGTGACATGGCACTGGAGTTTAAACACACAGTTACACTGTCCTATTAAAATTAATCCAAGTGTTCTCTGAAAACAGGAGGTCGGAGAAAACAAACAACTAGGATAAGCACAAGTGCATCTCCACTTACCATTCGTGCAGTAGACACCTTGAATGTTGGACACACCATATGAAATCTGGGAATTGTGACGTTAAAGAATTTGTCCTTGTAGTAGAGGCAATGGAAGGTGTAATACCCCTCCATATATCCAGATGTTGTGGAAAACGTAGTACAGCTGGTATATTCATAGACTCTCCCTGGACTGATAATTGGAAACTCCCCTGTTGGTAAAATATTAGATCACAATAGTAAGGACTGAAGTAGAACTACAATTTAGCAGTTTGCTAAAGCACTTGCACTCCACAACATATTCAGGCAGATCATTTTATATTCCAGTGGATGCATAAATGAGTCTCAGCAACTACTGATGTTAAAAAACTGTCTGAAGAGCGTTTAACTATCAACTTGCAAAACAACTGTAAAGACAAACCAGATGGGTACACATCTCTTTCTTTCAAGCAACAAAATGATTTTCATACAAACCATACAACTACTACCCTCTGTCACCATGATGAACGGCTAATAATATAACTTTCATAACATCTACATTAAATACAAAACTACTCTATTGGGTTCGTAAAAGCAATCTTTTACTTACCAACTACTCCAGGACCCTGAACTTCTTCTACATCGCCCTTGGCATTTGTTATTCTCCAGTATCGACTGTCCAGCTGACAAGCCTTCTCAGGAAGAGCATCTTTGGACATTTCAATTCTAGAAGCCAAACAACATACTTAATCGTTACGTATCTACTTTCATACATTTTAGGAAATACTTTAGTATCCTTGGGATCTCTCTCAAAGTAGACTGGGCAAAAAAAACCCACTAAGTTAAAGTATACTGAATCAGTTGTCAGGATCCAGCTCCGTGCCTCTGCTTCACTATCTGTTGTTATTTACCCCTTTCTAAATCACAAGAGTCACTCCTAACTTCTTTCCCCCACCCATCACTGTACTTTAGCAATTACCAACTTGACTGGCACTTTGCGTACCTGACCAGGTAACAATTTAGTTGGGTTTTGGGTTTTTTTTATTAAAAAGCACAGCATGTTGTGCACATCCTATTCATTTCAGTATGCTTTTGAACACTGTGCATAAATTTGCAACAACTGATGCTTTGAACATCACATAGGTCTGTCCTGTTGTAAGAGTTAATTCAGTTGTTATTTTTACCTGATTCTGTAAGTGAAGAAATAATGCGGTGGATGCACAGAACTGAGTTCAGGTAGAAAAGATGTGGACACAGAAACAGTAATATCTCCTGTGGTAGCAACACATTCTTTATCATGCACATACCTACGGAAAGGAAAACATTAACTCTGCAAATAGCTCTGTACATTACGTGTTTAGCTTTCTGTATGGAAAGTGATTAGTTAATAACTAATAAGAGCACTGTGGTGCTAGGTTTAAAGTAATTCTTATCATTTGGCAGTTAAAGGATGTATGCAGTGTCTTCACGACGTATACCTCCCCATCACCTAAACTCATACAGCTATGGATCATTTTGTACCTCCATTAATGCTTGTATTAAGCTGGGTGTTTAATTTGATCTGAAGTCAAGACACACTTGTTTAATAAGGATGTGTTATTAAGCTATTTTAAAAAAAAAAACTAGCAACTCCTACAGCAAATTAATTTACAGATCAGGAACTTGGTTCTATAGCATCCCAGTTTGACAGAATTAAGGTTCTTGCTTATTATTTAGAAGAAATTAAAAGCGCATGAAGATTCAAACACCAGAACAAGTTCTGTTTATTTACATATTCAACAGTGTTATTTTAGAGACCAGTTTGCTGAAACAATTGCTTTTTTAGCAACTCAGAACAGTCCTGCAGCAGCAGCATGCTCACGGCAAACAATAAATATTATGCTGTTAGCTAAGCTTCAGATCAGTTATAATGCAAAATTCTGGTCCTGTTAATACAAAGTTACAGACTCTGAAGCTTCTGGTAAAAAAAAAAAGTTTCTTTAAGCATTCTGTTTTACAGCTTTATCTTCAATAAGTTTCACATGCTTTCTCCTCTCTCCACCATCAGCTTTTGTATCAGATACCCATAACTATTTGGAAAGAGGTCAGCATTCTAAAAGAAGCATCAAAACCTTGCAGTGAGGTTATAAATCCCAGTCACAATACCTGAAAATCTGGTCTCTGATGATAGGATAACCACCAGTTACAACTTTGTTTACATAGGATGTAAACCATTCCAAGTAAGATGTACCTAGATGCCAAAGAAGAAAAGTATTCATAAGGACAGGCAAATTTACCACTAAGCACATGACATTAAATACTTCAAGGAAACAGTTTAAAGCTTTGAATATTTTTATAATAAACTCTCAGGCTTACTTAGATGAGTCAGTCCATATTCCAGCCCATTCTACCAACAAGGATCATTGGAGAAACGAACCAAGAGCTAAGAGTTAAGAGTGCATACTCCAGAAATGACACAGCAAACAAAGAATCTCTTAGCTAAGTATTTCACATTATAATCATGGTCTTCAAATGCTGGTGTCTGTCATCATCTGGTTGCTGCTCATGACTCTTCTGCTATGACTGGGAAAGACGACAAGTATAGTGGCCTATACTACTTGTAGAGCTATTTCCAACTATTCTACCGACAAGAGGCATGCAAGCCCGCTGGTGGATTTATGGACTTAGTTTTGATATGCATGTTTCCATATGAAGAGAGTTTCTAAGAAACATGCTAGCAAGTTGCAGAATTTCCCTCTCCTTAAAAACGGGGATAAGTCATAGACATACTCCACACTCCTGCTACAAACCCAGAAGACTAAGGCTGTATGTCATTCCAAAGAACCTCGGATTTTCGTACACTTAGACCCATTGTCTGAGAACAGCTTTTCATACACCTACAGCCATTATTTAGGAACAGCTTGATTTCGAAGCAGACAGTCAAGCTGTCACATTTAACTCTCAAAGAAGAGAGTTTCATACAAGACAGAGCGGCTCTCCATAAAAGAATTTCTCGGCCACAAATCTTCCAAGCATTGCAACATAGAGTTCAATAGAAAAGTACAGAGTTCTTCAACTATTTGTCAATATTACTGATACAAAACTGGATTTAAGCTGAAATACGAAGAAATCATTATCCTCACCTTCACTGACATGTTATCAGGTACTACCACTCCTGTTAGATTAAGTGTACTTACCACTCCTTCCTTTGAGCAAGAGCTATGTGTACTGTCCTCTGATCTTTTGGAAGTCTAAGGAACTCCAAGTTTATTATCCTCCTTTCTACCACTAATCCACAAAATGCAAACCTTGTATAAAATAACTCCAAATGGAGAAAGTGAACCAATTTACCCTGCCGCGTTCAAAATTACAAGATAAATGCTGTATATGAAACTTCCCCTCCACTCTGCGATAAGCCAAGATTAACCCTTTCAGCCAAGTGGAATACATTTAAATATGATGTCAGATCACCTCACCATCGACTCAATTCCATAAAAGCAGCAACCTTGAGCAGCAATACAAATTCACCACAGAGTAGCTGTAAAGTATTACATCATCCTCAGGTGGAGAGAAGCAAGTAACCAAACTCTTGAGCTTTTGCTGTATCTTTCCTACGATGGTTCTAAAGCACACAATGCGTTCTGCAATGACCTTTGTAAAACAGGTAACAGATTGACTACTTCACACTAAAATCAGTTCATACAATCAATCAGTACATAGCAAGGTTTCCTAAAATTAGCGTGGCTAAGAGTTTGACTACCTTCAACCCAAACCAGCAATGGTATAGCACTACCTAATGTGGTTTCTCACTGTAATATTAATACGTATTTCCTAAGAAATGTGCAAGGCTAAACTTTAATATTCATGTTGGTGCCATTTATTACACACCTGCTTTCCCACTGAAGTGAAAGGAATTAATTTAGACATAGCCACAATTACCAGATTCCAGTGGATTAACAAAAAGAAACAATCAAAACACTATTCCAGTCAATGTACGTCAGACAGATGATCACAACAGATTACTACCTAACCAAACAATTATGCAGTTTTCCCCTTCCCTCCTTTACCCTTTGAACAAAGCAATTGGGCAAATAAAAAACAGAAAGGTGTTCTTCTGCAGCTACATTTATAGTTAATTAGATATCATTAAGGGACACAAAATATTTTCAACTTCTAACATGGTTTCAAAAACTACTGGGGGGGAAAAAAAAAAATCTTTCTGTCCACTTGGGTGTTGTATTTAATAACTGCTTACATCACCCCTGTGATGGCGACGCTAAAGGTTTTGCTCATCTTGTTAGACAGGCTAGTACACTGAATGATTTGTATACAAGACACACAGAAGGACAAGCTTTAATAGCGAAAACTCGCATCTCATTTCAAGTAACCGCTGATGTTTAAAGTAGGTTGGAGTCTTACATGTAGCACAGAAAATTTAGAACGCTTGCTTTGTTCAAGTCGTACTGACATGCATTTTCTAAACAGTGCAATTAGAAGATTTTGCAGCATGTTTTATCTAAAGTGTTACCTGTAATGAACATATCAATAGCAGATGGATTGCGAGCCATTTGGTCCTAAAAGGGAAAGAAGGTTATGGATATATTAGAAGGAGAGCATTAGACTTTCAAAGTTAAAATTCAACACCTGAAGTATAACATAGGGAACACTTTCCCTATATTCACTAAACCTAAAATCTGGCTGCTTAATACATCGTTATACTCCCAGTCAGATATTCAAATATCTAAAACACATGCCTGTCCCCATGAGTGCTCACGTGACCACTGAGTATACAGCTTGAACATTCCACTAAGGCTCATGCATATAAAATCAGATTTAATGACTCATTCAAGAAACAAGGCCCCTCAAAATATTGCCTTAGAATAGAAGCACAGAACAGCTGAGGTTGGAAGAGACCTCTGGAGACGATCAGTCCAATCCCGCTGCTTGAGGCAGGGTTAGCTAGAGCAGGTTGCCCAGAATGATGTCTTGTCCAAGGACAAAGACTACACAACCTCTCTGGGTACCCTGTTCCAGTGTTCAATCACACTCACAGTAAAAACATTTTTGTCTACATCCAGATCAAGTTTCCTGTGTTTCAATTTGTGCCCATTGCCTCTTCTTCTGTCATTGGGCAGGCATCACTGAGAAGAGTCTAGCTCTGGACTTCTTTATGCCCTGCTATCAGATATTTATAAACATCAGTAAGATTCCCCTGAGCCTTCTCTTCTCCAGGCTAAACAATCCCAGCTCCTGCACTACCACGTTCTCCCCTGAAACAAGCAGGGCTGTCCACAGATGAACCAAAATATAAGTGTGTAAGTAACCTTCCCAGTTCCCAAGCATCATCCAGAAGGTTTAAAAACTCGGCATAATACAAAGGGGGATCTCAACATCCTTCAAGTGATCCATTATCATGGCATTCCCTAGAAATCTCATTGCTACATGCTTTGAAAACAAACCGCCAGGAACTTCACAGCAGGATGAGTCATAGAACGGTTTGGGTTGGAAGGGACCCTAAAGATCATCCAGTTCCAACCCCCCTGCCATGGGCAGGGACACCTTCCACTGGACCAGGTTGCTCAGAGCCCTGGTCCAACCTGACCTTGACTGTTTCCAGGGATGGGGCATCCACAACTTCTCTGGGCAACCTGTGCCAGTGCCTCCCCACCCTCACAGGGAAGAATTTCTTCCTTGTATCTAATCTAAATCTCCTCTCTTCCAGTTTAAAGCCATTACCCCTTGTCCTATCATGACTGGCCCTTGTAAAAAGTCCTTCTCCAGCTTTCTTGTAGGCCCCTTCAGGTACTGGAAGGCTGCTATAAGGTCTCCCCGGAGCCTTCTCTTCTCCAGGCTGAACAACCCCAACTCTCTCAGCCTGTCTTCATAGGAGAGGTGCTCCAGCCCTCTGATCATCTTCATGGCCCTCCTCTGGACCCACTCCAACAGGTCCATGTCCTTCTTATGCTGGGAGCCCCAGAGCTGAACACAGGACTCCAGGTGGGGTCTCATGAAGATCCCCCCCCCCCCCCTTTTTTTTTTTTTTTTTTTTTTACAAGAAACACCCTTTACTCGCCCTTTCTTTTTTTTTGGGGGGGGGGGGCGCGTGGAGGTGGGGAGTCATCAGGACATGGGTAAGGAGAGAGAGCACGCGCTAAAATCATTAGGTATAATATCCTTAAGCTTCACTAGCAACAATATGCCTATCTTAAAATACTACAGTGATAAGAATTATGTAAAATACTCAAATATTTGTTCTACAAAGGAGCTGTTGAAGAGGAATTTGTTCTCTCGCTGGAGAGTAAGGTTTGCTTACAAACCAGGGGGTATCATTTATTGTACTACGTTTACATTTAACCTATCTTGGGGAGGAGATATATACAGATGCTGATCTTCCATAATGCAGAAGCTTTTCTTCCTTACAGAAACAGGGACAAGAGTATATACCTGCCATAGTTTGAACAAATTAAATGAATACCTTCCAATAAGGATGTGTGTTGCCCACCATCATGATCCTACAGAAATTGCTATGGCCATTAACAACTTCATGTGAATTTCTTTCCCTTACTAACCATTCCACTTGTGGGCTTTGATGAAAACCAGATGGCAACTCAGGGGCAAGTAACAAACTAATATGATCTCTCAATATTCACCGTATGCTATGTAAAATATTTCAGGTATCTGATAACATGCAAAGGGACACCATCAATCATTAGAAAAGTACATTCATGAGTATAAACATATCTTCCTTACTGGACATTGATAGAAGATCTCGTATTTATTTCGTCCCTCCACACTCTCCAGGGCCATGTATTGACTCAGGCCAGTATGAATGCAAAAAGTAAGAGGAAGGCATTGTTTCAGACCTAGCCTCTGCTGAAAACCTCCAGCCGCTGTGTCGATATCCAACAAGTCCTCAGAGCGGTAGTGGTTCGACAGTGCCATGCTTCCCATCAAACTTAACAGACAACAACAAAAAAAGGAAAGATAAACAGAAGATACGACTCACAATGCAAAGAAAGCTTTAAATCTTTTCTAAGCATTAATTCTATCAATGCTCTAGCTGCATATTAGGCTTAGACGAAGTCCAAGTCTAACATCCAGGTGCTGAACTAGGTTATTAGTTCACAACATCAACCATCACAAAGGGAGGCTCGATGGCTCTAAGATAAACACTTCCTTGTATGTTCTGTGCATCCCAAAGCACCGTTTTAAATTGTGTTGGTGATTCTCATCATGTCTGCAACTACTTCAAAGAAGCCGTTCACAGGTGATGCAGCTTCCTATAGCAGCATGATCTAATAATAACCAGTGCTCGTATCTCAAGTTTTGTGCGAGTTCATTTCAATACTATCAAAGCATCCGTGTTTTTTCAATTACAATACCAAGCTGCTATAGTAACAGTCATTGATCAAAACTACAGTGAGCAAGGTGCTCTATATGCTTTGGAGAAAAGCTTGAGAAGTAAACGAGGAAAATGACTATTGAGTCAGAGAGATTATAATCTCAGTATAAAAACTAAGGCATACAGACACAAGTAAACAGACATACAAGGAAAGAATGAGACAATATTCATCAGCATGACATGGCAAGACCATCAACTGCCTTTCGAATTTTTTCCTCTAGCTTTTTGTAAGCATCACAGCAAAGGATAGGATTTTTTAATTTGTTTGTTTTTGACAATAAGGAAGTGACACTGAAGACAGTAAAAGAAGCCTCTCTATAGATAAGAAAAGAATATATAAAGTTAACATTGATATGAATGTTGGGCTAGCTGAGAGCTAGGGTGAAAATAAAAAAAGCAAGCAACCCACACTCAATGTAATAAAGGGGCAGACAATGGAAGAATGATAAAAAGGGGTAACATGATCAAAGTAACCAACTACAAGGGCACACACTACAGCAGCGCACTTAGCAATAAGAATACACAAACCTGTAATGCACACCTCCCCACCCATACTCCCTTCTAATTTGCCTTTCACTGATGTTCTCAGATGTAAACTCTTGCAGATGCTAAGCTTTTACTGGTGTTATGAAAGCAGTGACTCAGGCACAAGCTGCCACATGTCGGCATGATCTAAGCTGCTCCCATCCTGGGCAACAGGTTCCATTCCTCGTTTTCCTTACGTAGTCTTGCCTGGAATTAGCATGTTCTGCAGTTTAAAAAGTGATGCTAACATCCAAACACAGAAACCTGAAGGATCTAACAATGACAACTAGTCCCGAATCTTCTCCATTTCTGACCTAACATGCCAAAAACTTGCTGGATAGACTTCCACTACCTACACCTTATCTCTCCAATATTCATCTCCCACAAGAAAGCAAGCCTGTCCCCAACAGTAAGACCACATCTTCCACTCGCAGTGTGGCAGTCTTTCTTGCTCCAGGGTCCCACATGTCAGACCTAACTCATCCCCCAGTCAGTGCTCCAGCAACAAGGTTTGTCAACCTGCGTGTAAGGCTCAGGCCCTCGCTTTGAGGGCACAGCAATGGACCACAGCCCACTGGCAGTTGCTCAAGCTGAAAGGCATGCCCGAAGGCGTATGTCTGCTCCTACAGCCCTTCCACAGGCTCATCATCACAGTAGAGGCTTTGTGGGAGTGAAATAGTAGTAGGAAGAGCAGGAAGCGCACAAGCTGCAGAGCTCCGTTTGAAGCCTACAGAACTAGGGCAGCTATCTCCTCTCTAAAAAAAGTCTCTCCTGGAAAAGAAGCAGAACTAGAAGTCATCCTTATGGTTGCATAAAACCATTTCCCATATTCCTTCTGCACATACAACTCTAGAATTGGAGGAAGCTGCACCTTTTTTATTAGTGAAGGTTTTGGTAGAGCAACATGAATGCATTGCCCCTTACAGACACTGCAATGATTTGCCCTAGCTTTCCATCTTTTGCTAATGTTTGCGGCACTTCATCAAGTGTAAAAGGAGATTTTAATTGCTGAAACTGCATAAAATCGTAAAATCTTCTACTAAGAAAACTTAATTTGCAGAACTGACATTTTGATTCTACTTAAAAGGACTACCTGGTTTGAAAGTTATTCCCTAATCATTTTAAAGATAAAACTTATTAAATAACGAAACCTGTAGAGTCCAAGAGGCTAATTTACTTATGTAATACAAAGCAAAACTTCAGAGGAGCAACTTGCAGTGGTGTGATTAAAAGTTTAACAGTTGGAAGTTTTAGTTATTACAAAAAAAAAGTTCTCACTATGAAAAAGGACTGAAGCATGAGAGTAATTTGAGCAAGTAGAAATCTACACTGTGTTTTCAATTACTTCTAGAATTTACTATCTTCTAGTCTCAGAAGTGTCACTTCAAGCGGTCGCTCAGTTACAATACATTTAAATGCTTCATCTATCCTGTTCAGCAGACATTTTATCTTTTTAATAAATAAACTGTCCAAGAAATACAAAAGGAATTAATAACTTGGTATGTAGTTTTCGCTTCTTACCCAGGAACAACTAGCTTCTGTCCATTATGAATACGAAATGAACATCGATAGTCATCAGGGAGTTTGCAACCTATTTGTGCTTCCACAGCATCTAGATCTTCCTCCCGCACACTCTCTGCGTACAAAAAGAAACAGAGTATTAAGTGGCAGTTTTGGAGGGGGAAACGAGAACTGCTTCTCCTACGAAACTCTCAAATTTAATGCTGCTTCACTACTCTGCCCCCAAGTGCCCAGTGTGCTGTTCCTGACAAAGGTGAGTATTAGAATTTGTGTTAAGACCTCTCCTATAAAATTTTATTTCACATCATTTCATCAGAGCTGCATGGCTAGAAATAAGGCAAAAACTAGCTACGTTCTAGACATAACAGCATGTTTTCAACTGCCAAAGAGAATTTCAAGTAGCCCCAGCAACTTTAGCATTATGGATTTTTTTTATGTTATCACAAAAGGAATATATATTTCAAAGTATTTTATATACCACTTATAATTCAGAGAAAGTGAACTAACAGACATACAAAAAGCAAGACAAATTCAGTCCAATTTCGCGACGCAGCTGTCTACTAGCATGGTCTCAGGAATCTTCCACTGATTAAATTCATGCTAGTCGCCAGAATCACTAAAAATCAAGTATTTCAAATACAAAGCATGGAATTTGTAAGTGCCTTGATCAAACGAACATGGACTCAAGTCAGTATTTGGTGACTTTATTGTATGCTAGGTGGCACACAATGAATACTACATGAATTTGAAAGGAAGTTGATTACATTAACTGATTACCTAATACAGCACCAAACTCCATCCAACGAAATCTCAACAGGCCTGACTTAAGCAGAAAGTATTCATAAAGTGCAATGAACCTTTTCCCCACAATATTGTCATTAGCTGACTGCGTCCCAGTTAAAACTTTTAGGCAATATTGATTTTACTCTTTCATCATTCTAAGGGTTGCTTCTTTCAGCTTCCAGTCCAATCAGTAACAAAGAAATGGTGCCTGCAGCCACCATTTGCCTGGAATTTGAAGCAATAAAAGGGTTGTAACAAGGGTATTTTCGTATCATCATCAACGGAAGGGGGTGGGGAATAACTACCCTTACACCGCTACACACACACTTCAGGAGGTTTCCGCACCCTCACTTCTACCAAAGACCAACTGGGTGGCCTGTGTGATCTCTTCCAATCAAGGCAGTTTGGGTGATTTTTTTTTTTTTAAAAAAACTATTTTCATATTCATTATCAGTTTCATTTATGTGGCATAATTTAACAATTCATTGAAACAAAATCTTGTACAAATGGTATTAAAAAGGTGTAAGTTAAGGAAGAGCTCCTGCTAAAACCTGCCATCACTACACAAGTGTGGAAATTGATAATTTTAAATTTATTTTTGTCTTTCTGTATACAGAGAGAAGCTTCATTGCACCAAATTTTGATTTTGAAAGTAAAACTGTGGTAAAATCTCTTCATTTCAACACCTCCAACACAGATACTTTCCATTTTATTAACAAAGTATTTGACTGACAATTCAGTGGTTCTGTATACCTGAGTGCAGTCTGTGTTTTTGATAGAGCAGCATGAAAGTTACGGAAATCAAGGCATGGATATCTACATCCAAGTACTATAGCCTGTGTTACACAAGAGTTCAGGCTACATATAACCCTTTTGGCCTTTTCCTAAAAAGGCATTCCTTCACTAACACTCAGAAGTAAGAGAACTAAAAATTTTTTAAAGAAAACAGGAAGTATTAAGTTCTAACCATGTTCTGTTATTCACAAATACTTAGCAAAACTTAAGAATCCAGCACTATCCAGCAAGCCAAGAAACATGCAAGGTTTACGTAGGAAAGAGACCATTGTCTATACATTTCTCAATTTCACAGATCACGTTAAATCAAACACCTTGGTCCAAGAGTCAATTTCATACAGAAGACTGAAGTACAGTTGAAAATGCAAGAGCTACTTTGTCCCTATTCCAGAAAAGCCCAAACTTGCTGTATGTCTTGCTGTGGAAGATTTACGAACCGCAACACTGGAAGTACTTAAGTATGGAAGTACTGGAAGTATTAAAACACAAACTTAATTTGAAAACAGAATATTGGGGGGGAAGGAAAAATTCTTTTTCAGTCACTAATTTACCTTCATTAGAGGAACAGAGTAAGACCTACAGAAGAGAAAAAAATTACTTCCTTTTTGTTTAGCTTTAGTTTAAAATGCCTGTTTTCATGTGAAAGTGTTTTAATTAGGTCTTAAGAAAATCTCACAAACAAAATCACACCAACAGGCCCCAGGTCCTTGAAGTAATGGGATTATTAAACTAAAAAATAATAATAAACAAACAGTAAAAATCAGTCATAGCAACCAAAGACAAAAGCAGTGAAAGTGTATTCATTTCCTGATTATCCAGAGATAAAGAAGATAGACTAGTCACTAGAAAAAAAAAAAATCTTGATTTCTTCTCTGAAAAGAAATCTTCAGAGAATCTATGGATCACTAGTAACTGGGCAAGGACTATACATGTGGTCTGATTTACTTATTTACTGGAGGGGAAGGGAAAGGACATCTACTTTGACTTCCAGGGCTCCAGTAATTGAGGCACACACCTAGGACCAAAGCAGTATGAAACTTTATAACAGACCATGTTGCGTCAGCCAGCCTACTAGAGAAAGCAGGTATTACACCGTACCTTTCAAAGAACCAATCATCCGAGGACACCGCTGTCCTAAGTATTTCTCTAGGTCATCCCAGGCTTTTTTCAAGGTAGCGTAGTATCGGATGTATCTTCCTAGGTCAGAGTAGGTACTGATGAAGATGGCTTTCCAGCTCTGATTTCGTTGACTTTTTTCCCCTCTAAGTGGACATGAAGAAAAAAAGTTCAAATACCAGCCTAGAAAGCTTGAGTTCTAAAACCAAGAAGTTAATATTTGTTATTCGGGAGAAACAGTATGCATAATATTAAGCCAGGAACACTTTGAGCCACGTGAAGCTACACAAACTCAATTAATTCCAGCACCTATTCAACAGTAAATGGGTACCTTAGTACCAGGGGAAAATTTAGAAACGGTGTTCCTTTAAACAGAGTGCTGTCTATTATTAAATCTTAGAACTGGTAAACAGCTAACTGAGATCACATTTCACACATACACAGAGAAGACCTTCAAAAGAAAACAACCCACATTTTTTGATCTACTGCATTAGTCACAAACTCCTTTATTTACCCAATAAGAAGGATTAAGGAGTAAACCAGAGAGTTAATTGAGAACTCTGTGCACTGATCTGGAAAGTCAGTTTCTTAAGGAATTAGCGCATATCCAGTCCTCCTCACAGGCACAACAGCAGCCTATGGGAAGACAGGCTGCCAAAAAAAGTGCTGACTAACATCTGACAAAGGATGCTTGCCTCCAAATTGTAGCAGCCCTTGCATCTTTGTGCTAGGATATATTCCAAGTCCTCAAACTCCAATCAGCACGCTGAATCTAAAAGATTTAGTACAGCTTTGTATACCTAAATAAAAATGTAACAATTGAGAAGTCTTGCAACACCTTTAAGATCTCTTTAGCTCTAAGAAGGACAGAAGAACCTTACTTCTTGAAGAAGAGTTGAGGGGAAAAAAAGTAGATTAAGTTTAACCTGGGAAGATAGATAAACTAACATCAAACCAAAGAGGTAAAAGAAAAAACCCCAAAGTGAATTATGTCTCAGCAGGTGAGAGAGGTTTCAGCACATTTTCACCCTCTAAATGTTATTTGTAGAAATTAACTACAGCCTTCATTACTCAGTTTTTCTTGGCTATGGAGAAGCCAGCATCTCAGAAACCAACCGCAGAGCCAGTTCTCCTTAGTAAAGCCCTATAACCCCCTCATCTTCCCCCATACACACACCAAGTTCCTCTTCCAAAGCATCAGGTACTCAGTTTGAACTTCGCATTTCCTTACCTTCTCTCCCTACCCCCCACCGGATTTTCCTTTCTAGTTCGGATTCTAGTAAGAATATCGCTTAGGATTTTTACGCAGAAAATCTCAAGGCAAAATTTTACAAGTTGTGTCACATCTTCATAAGCCGCATATAATTAGAATATGGATTTTACCTTCGTGGATTCAACTTTCCTTGCTGTTAATTTTTCATACAGTCCATATGATATAGATGACAAACTACAAGTTTGGAAACGTTTTCCTAAATTACCTCCCCCACCCACTTATGCATAATATCTTAACTCCTTATCACTAGCTGTTCTGCCATCTTAGGCTATTCGTGTAATACAAGGACCATCTGAGTAACAGAAAAATATATGGAACTGATCACTGAAGTCGTAGTTAATACTCCTCACAATTTACAATCTAAAAAGAAAGATACTGTCTAGAGAACAGGACACAAAGAGGGGATAAGCAGTAACAAAACTGGTTGCTAATTCACTTCAGTCAACCCCACTAGCTTTCTCAGCTCTTGAGAAAAGCATGCTTTTTTAGCAGATGTGGATGGATACCTTTACAGTTAGCTTCCACTTAACAGACATCCTGAGTTTAATGCAAGCAAGCAGAACAGAAAGTGAGCTTTTTAAAAAATAAGGCACCACCACCTCAAAAACCACATATGTAAAACTTTTTACACAGCCCAATGTGACTTCCCCGGGAAAATGATGTCCTGGAAAGCACTTCCAAACACATGAAAGACAAGAAGGTGACCAGGAGCAGTCAGCATAGACTTACGAAATAATGCTTGACCAACCTGATAGCTTTCTACAATGACGTGATTCACTTGATGGATGAGGGGAGAGCAGCAGAGGTTGTTTACCTCAAATTTAGTGAAGCCTTCGACACTGTCTCTGTTAATATCGTTACAGAGAAGCTGACAAAGTACGTGTTTGATAAATAGATAGTGAGATGGACCGAAAATTGGCTGAACGACCAGGCCCAAAGGGTGATCAATTGGAGGCATGTCACTTGTGGTGTACCTCACAGCTCAATACTGGGGCCAATACTATTTAATATCTTCATTAATGACCTGGATGATGGGACAGAGCACACGCTCAGCAAGTTTGCAGATGCTACAAAATTGTGAGGAGTGGTTGATGCAGCAGATGGTTGGGCAGCCATTCAGAGAGACCTCAACAAGCAGAGGAGAATCTCCTGTTCAACAAGGGGAAATGCAAAGTCCTGCACCTGGGGAGGAATAACCCCAAACACCAGTATACACGGGAGCCGACCAGCTGGAAAGCAGCTCTGCCAAGAAGAACCTGGGGGTTTTGGTAGACACCAAGCTGATGATGAGCCAGCAACGCATCCTCGCAGCAAAAGAGACCAATGGTATCCTAGGCCACAATAGGAAGTGTTGCCAGCAGGTCAAGGGAGGTGATCCTTCCTCTCTAGTCAGCACCGGTGAGGCCACATCTGGAGTACTGTGTCCAGTTCTGGGCTTCCCATTGCAAGAAAGATATGGGCATACTGGAACAAGTCCAGTGCAGGGCCTCAAAGACGATTATGGGACTAGAGCATCTTCCACGTGAAGAGAGGCTGAGAGAGCTAGAACTCTTCTGCCTGGGGAAGGCTCAGGGGGATCTTATCAATGTGTACAATTACCTGATGGGAAGGAGTAAAGATGGAGCCAGACTCTTCTCAGCACTGCCCACTGATAGGACACTGGACACGGTCCTGGACAACCTCTCTAAGTGACCCTGCATGAGCAGGGAGTTGGACTACAGGATCTCAAAAGGTCCCTTCCAACCTCAACTATTCTGTGATTCCAGCCACGGCTACCCTTGACACAACCATCCAGTTGTACCCGTCATCATTACAGCACTCAGAGTATCACTTTCCTCTGTAGAATATTTGGTGTCTGATAAGGTCAAGCTGCAGCTTCTCCTTCAGCCTAGGCATTAACAGGCACCTCTTCCCTCCTCATCCATAAAACTTTTCAACATTTGTACATTCATGAAACTTCTTTAGGAAATCAACGTTTTTGATATCTCTAACCTTTCATCGGTTTGAAGCTGGTGAATACCAATTCAGTCTTAGAGTTACCAGAAGTAATATGGACATAAACAGACAGCACAATAACATAAGCCTCATTTTCATAGGAAAAAAGCTTAAAACAACCACACTTACTCTGAAATAAGCCAGTATTTCTTGCAGTGTCTTTTCCACAACGGATCATGGCTTGATAGCTGGTTTAATCTTCGACTTAAATAGCAGCAACTATAAACATAAAATCATTAAATTTGATTGCAAAAGAATAGTAAAATAAACAGGGATAAATACCGACCAGTATATTACACATTGCATTCTCATGAAATAAATACAGAGTTTGAAAGTTAGTTAGCTGTCCTTTTTAGAGTTGTGCTTACAATGGTTAAGAGTCTTCATTATAGCTGTGTAAGTCACAAACTACTTTTCTACACACTTCGAGAACTGTCAGCAATTAAGTAATTTTGTAAAGCAGGTCATCCTGTAGACCTACGCCATCGTAAACATTGTCTGAAAGATTCCGGGCGTGACTCCTCTCCACCAGCGGTAAGCATTCCAGTAGCACAGGCAAGTTATTATGATTTAAATCACCTTCTTATCTGGATTGTCAGTCTCTACCTTATCTTTTCCACTGTTGTCTTACTACTGAAAGCTCAAACAGTAAGCTACAGAAACTATACAGTTTGAGTATTACAAAGTTACTTTCCACTTTAAGTTGTTTAAATAACAAACTTCATGACCAGAAACAAAGACAGACACAGGAAAAATACAAAGGATGATACACCTGGAAATAAGTACTGCAAGCTGACTCTAATGAAGACCGTATATAAGCTCTTGCCATTACATTACAGGTAACATTGCTACTTCAGCAAGTTAAAAGAACCATATCCTGCACTATGCAGCATTATTGCAAATGCAGTATTAAAAAACCTGTAGGACATAGGTCTAAAACTGTCCTCAGAAATCATTTAAGTTGATCCTTGCTTGATGCAAGGAGATAGCAAAAGCTAACCTATATTCCTGATGCCTGCTAACTTGCTCTTTAAAAGCAGCGATGGAGGTGCCATCAAATCTGTGCCCCTATTTACTTTTACGGTTACAAAGCCTTTCTGGAATGTACAACTGGTATCGACAGCAAAACATTTCAGTGTATTTATATGACTAAGAATGTGCGGCAAAGCATCAGCAACATGAAGAGCAGTAATACAGGGAATGATTGTGCTATTCAAAGATTCATAGAATTTAAAAGAAATTATTGCCTCATTCAGTCTAACCTGAACACCAGACAATAAACCTTTTTTTCTTCTGTGTTTGAGCTGAATTGTCAGTTATGCTTTAAAGAAAACTCCCCAAAAGATACCACCAATTTAGATGTGGCAACATCACTTCCTCTGGTAGCTTATTCTAACAGTTAATGTGTGTGTTTTAATGGCTGTGATTAACATCTAAATACCCCAAATGAGGTTACCCAGCTTAAGCTTCCAGGTACTGCTTTTTGGGTGTTTCTCAGTGTAGTTCAGAAATTGGCAAGTAAGAAAGACCAACAGTGTAAATGGACATAGTTACATACAGAAGTAAAGATCCCTCTCAATATCATCTTTGATAAGTAAAATCAGCCAAAGGCCAGAGCTGGAGAAAACACCTTGCACTACGACTACAGAATTACTCGTATTTATCTGTTCAATTCAATCTTCTTTTTCTTTTCCCTCCCCAATATCCATTATAAGCTGTTTAAACTAGAATTGTATTCGTATTTCAAAACCAACCTCAACAAAGTAAAGTGATTCTCCTGTATGCCCTGCCATTATCCTTCCCCCAACCCTGCAATGAGACAAAGACATAAACGCATTCACTTCAAACCTTGACATTTGGCCATGTACGAACTTCATTCATGACATGGTGATTTTTTATTATTTTTTTGGGGAAGGGGCTGTGGTGGAACAGAAATAACCTGAAGTCAAAGTCCCTACAGAAATCCATTATATTGGTGTTTATCAATCAAGCCTGTAATTTCTGGTAGGAAAGACGTCACTGTGGCAGCAAACGCCATCAAAGATGCAATTAAAGCCATTCTCACTAATTACATACATATTTCGTCACCTGCCACCTTTCTATTACTTAAGGGCCACCACCAAGCTAACCAACCTGTGGAATACTAGGGAAACTGTAATGTTTGTAACGGTCAGAGGATGTACATGCCACTAAAACAAATGTAAGCAAGCTAGAGATTTCATCAATAAATGCTTTGAGTGCTACAAACAGCCAGTTATGCAAAACTGCCTTTACTGACCTTATAAATAAGAAACCTACACAGTACTTAATTGTCCTTGCACAGGAAAATCTATCTCATTTTGTCAAACACATAACAAAAATAGGTAGTGCCTTTACTACACCATTAGCAACTACTACTAAATCGTCCATACTGGACTTGTAACAATTGCTATAATTTTTGCTTACGCTTAATCTCTTTTTTGCTGTTATCCTAACAGAATTCTCCTTGATGTCTTTAGCTTTCTTGACTAATATTTATGGGGGGGACCCCCCCCCAAACAATAACCATTTTGATAATATTCTATTTTATTCGTACCTATTCTTCCCTCTTTGATTAAACACTGCGATTTCAATCACTGCCAGTGCTTGTACTTCGTTGGTAAGGTTTTCGCTAAAAACATACTCTCATCTTCATTCTATGACTCACAACTCTTCAGCCATCCAGCAAACTGTCCAAGAGGAGCCTGCAACTTTCATTCATGTTTTTCTGCCTGAAAAGTCGTCCTGTTTCATTTCGTTTGGTTTTCCTCAAACAACAGCTCATTCAAATAATTGAATATATTTACTGGCAACAGGACCGCCCTTTGTTTGCCCATAGATACACAACAATTTCAAAGAATTACTGATTTCACAAATTCAGTTATTGGTTCATCTCTAAATTGTACTTTAGCTACAAACAAAACCGACATATAACGGGAGAGAGAAAAACACAGAAAATTCCCTTTTGCTTAAAAAAAAAAACAAAAAAAGGCAAAAAACCCCGAAGAACACCACTGTTTCTGGAAAGGAACGGTGCTTTAGCATACGTCCTCCACGCAGCAGCTCCTCCAGAACAAGCCAAACCCTTTTCCTACACGGTGGCGAGCGCTTCGGGAGTGCTTTGCCCGCTGTGCCTGTAACAGCCCTCCCCAGCCCGCTTCCCCTGACCTTGTTTGCTGGCACAGCGATCCACGCACCGAAAAGTTGTGCAACCCCGAGCCGCCGGCAGCTCCCGGCGCGGCAGGCTGCCTCCTCCGCACCGCTTCACCCCACCTCCCCGCGGGCTTCACCCGCCCGATCTGTGTCGTCCCCCCACCCGCCCCGCTGACCCCGGCAGCCGGCCCCGGCGAGCCCGGCGAGCCCACCCCGGGCCTGCCGCCTGCCCCCTCAGCCCCGCCGCCGGGGGGGGACCCCGCTCCCCCGTCCCGCCCCTCTGCCCGCGGCCCGGCGCTGCCTCCCCCACCCCCCGCCGAGGCTGGACTCGGCCCTCCTCTCCCCTCCCCCCCCCCTCCCCCAGCAGCGCGGCTCAGGCGGACCCGGCGGAGCCCCGGGCCCGGCCCGTACCTCATCAAATCCCGGTAGTCGAGGAAGCTGAGGATGAGCAGCAGCGGGTCGGTCGGCAGCAGCTCCAGGCTGAGGGCTGACGGCTCCATGTCCGGGGGCGCCGCCATCTTGCGAGACGTCCCGCGGCTCCGCCGCCCGCTGCCGGGGACGCGCCCGCCCCTCGCGCCGCTCCGTTGTCAGTCGCCGGGGCGGGGGGGGCGGCCCGCAGCGCCCCCTGCCGGCCGCGGCCCGCCCGCCTACCTCCCGAGGGCGGCGGCCCCGTCACCCCGCCGCCCGCTGTCGCGCCCCGCCTCAGCGCTCAACCCGGGCCGGGGGACCGGGCTGTGGGGTAGGCTGCGTCCCGCACGCTGCCCCCGCCGAAGTCCCCCGCGCAGCAGCGGTGCCGGGGCAGGCGGCCATTTCCAACCCCCGGTGCCATCTCGGCGGTTAAACGCGACCCATAGGGACGCTCGTCTCAGACGGAGGCCATGAGGCGGAGGCCCCGCACCGGGAGAGGTGCCCCGCGCCTTGGGGAGCTCAGGCCACCGGGCCTTCAGCCTCTGCTCCGGTACAGCACAGGCCTCGCCGGCGCGTGGCCATCTGCGAGCCCTGGGCAGGTGTCCCCGTTACCCTAAAGCGTCCCAGATGGCGTCTCGCTCCTGTGGTTAGGCAACTGGCCGGAGCCCATCTTGTCAACGTTTCAGGCAGTCTGGGACTTACACGTGCACATGAAGCTATGCTTTGCTTTTAAAGAATATTGGGAGATCAAGCTTCTCAATTTGCTTTCCTGAAACAGAAAAAGAACTTGTGTTCAGCCTCTTGGACCACCGAATCTTCATGTGGGTGCGTGCTGGTAGGATCAGACCATGGACTTGACCAGCAACCTGATCTAGTTGAAGACGTCCCTGCCCACGGCAGGGGGGTTGGACTAGATGGCCTTTAAAGGTCCTTTCCAACCCAAACTATTCTATGATTCTATGACTTCGCTGGAAGATGAGGGTACCGACTACTTTCAACATCAGATTGCTTGCAATAACTTCGTAGTTTTCTGTTTACCAAAGGAACAAGAAGTAATGTTAGAATAGCACTGACGAGACAAATACAAACCTGCTTATATAATTGGCCTGTATAGGCTGATTCTAAGGGATGATTAGAATCCACTAGGACTGAAATTAAAAACACAATGGTGCATATAGATGGGAAAATAAACTTGCTGAGGTGAATATTATTAAAACAAAAAATGTGTTGCATCTTAAGAGTATATGCAAATACCAGATTTTTTTTAACTCTTCCACATTATATTGAAAAGAAGTATGTTTTCAGAGAAAGCCTATTTTCATTTTGTTTTAATTAATTTCAGAAAAACATCTTTTCCAGAACACTGTCCCTAGAACTGATTTCCTCTAAGACCTTCAAGGAGGATTCTGAGTCCTGGCTTTGCAATAGGAATGTGGAAATTCTTGCAAACCTGAGGTCTTGTGCTGCCAAGCTCCCAGGTCTGTGTGGAGAAGCCCAGTGTCTCAGGCTTGGCTGCGTCGCCAAGTGTTGTCGCTGCTGGGACCTCTGGAACCCAAACCCCTGGCCACATCCTCTTCCAAGCCACAGATCACAGACCCACCAGCTTCCAGCCATCAGCTAGCCCGCAGAAATCTCAAGTTGAGTGACAGTGTGTCAAATCCGAGATGTTGCGGGTGAAACATTTCAAGCTCAACAAGCAAAATCTGTTTGCTCAGCAAAAGTAACTAGTAGATAATACAGACACAAAAATAATTAATTTATAATGTAAAACTGAGAATCCCAAAGCGTTTCACAAAAGGTGAATTAAGCTTCACAAGCATCCTCTGAGGTAGATAAATCACATTTTATATGGAAAAAATTGGACAATATGTGACAGCTGCAGGACAAAATAGAAACTATTCTTTTTGTGTCCTTCACTTTTAGTGAGTTAAATATTCTTATTTGAAAGGATGAATTGTTTCTACTGCATGATTTTACACTAGTAATCCTTTTTTCTCTCTTGTTTTTCAGATACTAGTAGTATGTTATTGAAACAGTTGATTGTCCTAGCAACATCACTCAAATAAGAACTGAAAAGGACCAAGCTAGTGGTTACATGACTGCGTTTTTGCTTGCTGTTGGGGAGATTTTTGTCCTTTATAATTTGTATAATTGTAAAGTTCCCTGTAGAGAAGAAAATACAATAGTAAAAGTATATTTAAAATGTGACTAAAATGCTATTATTTCTATTTGTTCTTGGGTTTGTGGTCCATGAAAATCTAACGACGCAGAGCTAAAAGAAGCTACGTAATTCTTTATTTCTGTCAGGTTTTGCCAAAAGAGAGATCCAAAGCCTGGAGGGTATTGCTTCTAGCACTTGCGTAGTTCTGAGGCTTGCATTGGTTGTCTGTTATCAATTGTTACCTTTTTTTTGCAAATAATGAAAATCCACTGTTTAATTTTCTGTTATTGTCTTGAGGGGACTTCTTTTCCTTTGTGACACTCCCAATTTTCATTCTGAAAACCTACTTGAACTCTTTCATGTTGTTGCAACGGCTGAATCCATCTTCCTCTGCTCCTGTTGTGCTCCATTTGATTTGACGTAATTCCATGTAAATTGACATGAGATGACTTCCACGTAATGTGTGTGTATTTTGGGGAGGATTTCATCCCTCAAACAGCCGAGTCAGACATTTCATAAAATTGTACAAACTACACTCTGTATTTCTTTCTTTCTCAAATTCCTTCTTTACCTTTCTTTCTCTTTTGCTGTTTGCTCCTATTTTAGTGTTTAAATCCCTCTATTACTGGTATAATGCCATGTCATGGTCTGAATTTTCCTTTGCATTCTGAATGACAGCCCACAGCATTAAATAACATTTGCCTGCCAGAGCAGTATGAAACATCATACAGACTGAAAAAAAAATTAGAAGACCAAGAGCAGACAGGCTAAAAAGTATTCATATGCCATACGCTTCCTGTATATGTTATCCTTTATGTATAACATAAAGCATGTATTACCTTGAACAATTAAAACACTTCTTGAATCTTTGAAATAAAATAACAGTGGGTGAAAAGGAAGCCAAGTAATCAAGATTTGCTAGCAAAGTAGAAACTGTAACAAAAGGAAATACAAAGAGAATTAGAAAGGTGTCTTCATGACTTTGCTAAGGAAGCAGAAAATGCATAACAATTTACAAAATTATCAAGTTTGAGAATCACGTATTTCAATGATCATCTTCCATTCCAAAAAGGGGCAATTCATAACATCGCCTTTCAAAAGTTCTTAATTGCTCTTAAATTTTTAACTATACCTGCACAAAATGGCCAATGAGCGTCAGTGCCCCCCAGTCTTCGCAACGCCAAGGAACTCTGGGAATTAAAGAATGGGGAATCATCACGGAAATTATGTACCAAGCTACAGAAAAACAGCTGAATGATTTCTCAAGACCTGCAACAGTGCACGGAAAGATGAGGAATTAGGAAAAGGACTTTGCCATGAGACTGCGGGTTTGGCAGGTGGTGTCGGTGACGGTAGCTGGTGTGTGCCTATGTTCGAGGTGGGCACATATTTGCAAGGAATGAAGTTACTACAGTTTTGTAAAGTACTGCTGGTCAACTGAACTGCGGCAATCACATACTCGTTCTTACCTACTGCCCTTCCAAAATAAGTGTATTAGCTTAAACTGTTTGGAAAGGGGGTTCGCATTTAAATTTCCACCATGGCTAACACCGCAGTGGGTGGATGAGGATAGCTCCACATCCACAACTCTCAAGGTCTCTAGATCTTTGTTTCTTTTCTGGGATGGGCTGCCAGTTAAAGGGCAGTCTTTCCAGCGGTCAGAGGTGTGATTGCAGCATGGGGAAATGTATCCAGGACCGATGTTACTCGGGGGCTTAGGCAGCGGTGAAGATGGAGATGGAGTGGCCTACAGCTCTGAAGGAGTTAGTCGTAAAAATTAATTAGCCACGCTGGTTAGGCTAGGGGCTCCTCAAGTGTGCATCGAAGAGCTGTCATTTTACTTTCCTAATGGATATCCTAACAATTGCAAAGAACGCATAATAAAAGAGAAATATCTGTTCCTGGAGCGGAACAAAAAATTTGCAAAAAAACAACCAACCAACCAACCAAAACCCCCAAAACCGAAAGCAAACATAAAACCACTTAAAATTGTAGCATTTAAATGTTTTACCCACAGCAGGCTTTGCATTGTCCATCAAATAACTGACAGCTGCACAAACTGTGGACACAGGTAAGTTATCAAGGCATTTCTCCAGCTCAGTCTAGTCATAAAGGTTCTTTTCCATTTTAATAACGGAGCCTAGTTTTTCTTCCATTATCACCAGTCTTAGAGCCCAAATGGCTAAATATATCAGAGGTATTTCCCAGGCTGAAAATTTCTCAGATTGCTTCGCGCATCCTATGTTTAATCTTTGAAAGATGATGAGGCTTTTAGCATCCTTCATTTATTTTTACTTATTGAAAATCTAATGAAATGACACACTAGGGATCTTTACCACCGGGTGCTGAGCGTCTCTTGAAATTTACCTAACGCGTGAAGATTTTTGATCATGGGAAGGTCTGCATTTCACAAGATCAGCTTCTCAGTGCTCTAAATGGACAATAATAAATGGGCAAAACAGAGTTTGAGGGGAGTAGACAGCTTGGGGAACTGGTAGTAAGAAAGGAGCTGAGGTCCAGAAAATTTGTATTATTATACTATTATTATTGGGTTTGTTCTTTACTGTAGCAAAGATGCAGTAAGGTCAGGGCTTCGTAGGAACAACTAGGCAATGACCTTTTCTTGGAAATCTGATCATCTAATATTAACCAGGACACAATGAGTGGCTGTAATAAAGAGCATGGAAGGAGTAAGGTAAGAAAATTAAAAATGGGAGCTGTATGATCGTGCAGTGACTCCAGTGAAATCACATAAACGTGAAGATAGTCAGCAGTCCTTTGAAAGGTGGGGGATTTCCATATGAACTGATAACCAAATCATTTTTTCAGGCTTCGCAGGAGTGAATCTCGGATGAGATTTGAAAGATGACAGGGAGGGGATAAAGGGATCAGAGCCAGAACTTCAGTGAAATGCGTACGTGAATAAATATTACATATAAGCTTGTCGGACATTTTAGTAACAAATGGGATGTCTGTCAGAGTACAGCTTCAGGCTGCCTTCTGACGGAATGAAACAACGGTTTAAAAAAAAATCCCTTCCTCATTACTGCCACGTAGGCACAGCCAAGAATGACACCCCTCTTGAATCTCTCTCGCACCATGGTAAATTAGCCTTGACAGCTCCAAGGTCAAATGAAGTCAAAGGAATCACCTAGAATTCAACCAATGGACTTTATCTAGTGGTTACAGTGAAAGACTCGAAGCAACCGTAGCTGGAGTCTACTCCCAGCTTTCATCCTTCTGGACCCTACAAGGTACGCCATGTGCAGTAATCCAGGCAGGTCCCTTAGGGCAGAAGGTTGCAAGCTGAATTCGAGCCTCATGTCCTTGTGCCTCTGACGCCTGCGGGTCCTGATGCGGGGATGAGCTAGGGAAGGAGCACCGTGGCAATATAACTGTGGCCGGTCTATCTGGAATTGTCAGACGGCCCTACATGGATGCTCTTGTCTGCATCGGTTGCCTCAGGTTGTCAAAAAGCCACCTCTGGTCCTCCCCTATCTTGCGCAGCACAGCTCTGAGTCAAGGTGCTCTGCGACTTCAGGCTTGTCTTTTTTTATCAGCAAATTTTTTTTGTCTCAGTTTCGTAGCTCCGAAATGGGTCTAAAATATTTATGTACGTTTGCGGAGTTTGGAATCCTACTTGGAGAGTAATTTTAATAGACTGGGCTTTTTTCTTCAGATGAAAGATTCCGTGTTGGCACAAACTGGCATGCCCAAGTTTCAATCTTTCCCAGGGTTGCTTAGCTCAGAGTTGGTGTTCTTTTCATAGCATCCTCTTTCACATAAATCAAATATAAGATACTGCTACAAATGTAAACATTAACCTGTGAAAGTATCAAAAATAAAGTTTACGTACGTTACAGAGCGTGAATAGCACAGAAAGGCATGATTCTTGCCTTCAAGAGCTAACGCGTTAAATTAAGCAGATGATAGCGTAGAAGAGAAACCCGGTGCAGCGGATAATCAGTAGGTGCCTTCATCACAGGCCAGCAATGCTAATACCTGCTTTCAGCTTTTGTACATGTACAGTTGTGCGTGCTGGATTAATACTGACAGAGAATAGCACTGACAAAGTTCACAGGAGACCAAGGTTGCTTATTTCAAACTTAACCTGGTCAAAAAGGCAGTAATGAGGCCTCAGGAATATTTACAATTTCATGTGCTTACAGCATTTTCACTGTGTGTGATTCCTGATGCAATGGCATGATTTACAGCCTAAGGGATGTGTGAAAGACCCTGCTGAAAGCAAGGATTGGAGGAATATTTCATGTTCTTGTGGGAAGTGCTGGGACCCTGGTTGTTTTGTGTGGGAGCTCAGAAGGTCTTTCTTTACTTGAGGAACACGGAGAATAACAGGGCACCCCTAGAGAAAATTCTGCTTCTATTGAGTCTTTCCTGACTGAAAAAAACCCAGCTGTACAAACTAGATAGCAGCTCACTTTTCAGCTCCACATACTGTTTCGTTAGGTTGTTAGCTGAGATTGTTAACCGGTTACCCGCGGCCGCGGCGGTGGGGTTTTTTGGCTACAAACACCTGTGCAGTAGGAACAAGGCTGAGCCCAGCGTACATTCATCAGACGATGGCAACAATAAATGACTGAAGTGTTGAGCTGGATTTGAAGAGGTAGCACAAAGATAAAAGACTCCAGAAGCCCTTTGCAATTCCCTTAGTCATCCATTCCCACCGAAGGCTTCTCTTTTGAAGTTTCCAGGAGGCCTGGTGCGACCTTTGAACGTCCTTTTGGCCAGAGCTCTTATCTGTCTGGTGCAGACCTGGCCTCTTTTTGCTTGTACTACTCAAAAACAGTTATTATGGGATAAACAAACTGTATTTGCTGATGCACATTCTCAGTTTCCTTATCAGCTGAACAACATGCTTCTCGTGTATGTTGGGTCAAACTCGCTGCTGGTCCAGCTCCAAGAATTCCAGGGCGACTGCACCACAGCTCGTTCGGCGCTTGCCCGCACCTACCGACTGCAAAAAAACCATAACCACGTTATGATGGAGTGTTGTCTTATGAGCCGACCGAGGATTTCCCGGTGTTGCAAAGCATCCTTAGGTTGATGACTGCAGGTCTTAGATCTTTTTAATGAGATAGCAACATGATATCTAAGCACTGTTTTGGGTAGCTGTCAAGATGCTTCAGGATATTGTCAGACTGAAGACTGTTTCTTATTGTAGAAGAATTTCAGTTTTATTGTGATTGTCTCTTTAAAATAAATGTAACTGAGTAAATCATCTGTATCTCAAAACCAGTTTGCAGGTGTTGTGAAATACATTGATAAAGTTATCTGATACGAGATGCGAGACACATATCTGAGGAGAGGAGAAAACCAAACCCCTAATCCCAGCCCAGAATCAGGGGTCTAAAAAAGTCAGAAGGCTGGAGACTGAAGTCAAGGGCTCAGCTGTCACGGTTGAAAAGCTACTCCCTGTACTAACAAGCATCCAAATCTACTGCCATAGAAAGGGAAAATACATCTTGTCGCTGACATCTTATGTCATGGAAGCTACACACAGAGAGCAGGAGTCATTAGACAGTATTTCACTGATATGAGGATCATCAGTCGGTTACGAATAAACTCTTCTAAACTCTCAGCTGTTTTATCCAGGGGCTTTTGCCTCATTGCTTGCATCTCAGATGCTGGTTTGCTGGTCTGCTGCACCACTGCTTGCAGATCTTTTTTTGGCATGAGTAGCCTTGCAAACATTTGTGGTAGCTTTCACACAAGAGAAATGCTTTTACTTTTTTGTCTTCTAGACAGAGGGCTGCAATGATTAACTGAAACAAGAAAACAAAAGCCTGCCTCGCTTTTCAGGCTTCTTTCATAGCCACCTTAGTGCAAGCTTTTACCAACCAACCCAAGAAGATACAGCCCTGAAGAGGAAACGTCTCAGCAATCGTGTGAAAAGTAGCTGGCACAGAGCTGCTGGACTACAAAAGGAGTTAGTTCTCTTGGGTCATGGCTTTAAAAGGTTATTCTTCTCTGAACGCTGCAGAGCAATGGCTACTTTTCACTACCCCAGTCACTACTGTCACAGCATCCCTCCTTCCTCCCCCGTTCCAGCACCTCTACAGAAATCAGTTTTCTTGCAGTTGGTTACAGGCTTCGCTGCATTATGCCGATGTATAAATATAACCAGAATATGCCAGAGAGAGAGCAGAGATGATCAGGAAGCATTCAGCAAAAAGTGTATTCAACCTTTTCATTAAAAAAAGAAAAAGTCTTCCCTGAAAACCTTAAATGGGTTTTTCATGCATGATCTGTTTTTCACCCCCAAAAAACTAGATATTTGAAAGCTAAATTTTTAATAGAGAAACAGTTTAACAGGAGCTTTTTGATCATCCCTTTGCTGTTGGCGAAGAACACAGATAAGGGGGCTTAAGGGTGCTTCAAGCATTGCTTGAGTAGTGCTACAGAGAGTGAAATGGTGGCTCACTCTCTGTATTTGAAGAATAAGCCGTAGATGTCATCAAATGCATTTATTTTAGCCAAAGTTCATGGGTTTTTACCACCCATGCCCAAATGTCCCCATAGGCTGTTAACTCCTGATTCCGCAAACACGGCTGAGCTTTACATACCGGCTTCTCTGTCATGCAGGGAGGGATGTATATCACTGTCAGGCATAATCCATAGAAAGTATCCATATAAAATGCTATTTGAGACTGCTCTCCGACGTTCAGAGTGTATCTGGGATCCCCACTGTCGGACAGGTCAGCCCATGAGGTACCCATACCTGCTTCATCAGCGGTTGCCAAATGATCCGCGATTGAATGGTCACACTCAAGCCAAGAGATCTAACTTCTGCTCTCGTAAAAGTTTGGCTGAGTTACCGTGTGATTTTTTAAGCAGGTCATGTTCATTTTGTGCCTCAGTTTCCCCACCTATGGAGCAGGGCTTGTAGCTTCAAAAAGGAAAGAGTAATGCATTAATGCATTAATGCTTGCAAGGCACTCGAAAAGCGTTAAACGGCACATGGTATACTGCTGCAAAATATGTTTGTTAATTAACCGTCAGAGATCTGCTGGTTTATTAAGAACCTTTCAGAGATGTGCCTTCTCATTAGCCTGGTACAAAACAACCCACAGCAGGAGGGAACAAGTTGCTTCAAACAAGGTTCAACTTTCTGCCAGTTTAATCTTCATCTCATTGACAGACTTCTGAATCTTAATTTAATTATAGTTCCTTAAATGTTTTCTGATATCGTATCTCAATCTCTCTGTTCTATGTCTTTTTATGGTTTCTTTTTTGTCGTGGGACAGAGGAATAGATCATTTTTTCCAGTGTCCATTAAAATTCCCTTTGCCTGCAGTGCAGTATGCTCTATAAAAGAGATGAACCTGCTGCAAGTGAAATAAGCTGATGCTGCACTGTCTTTTTAGAGCAACAACAATCTTTATAGATTATTTTTCCAAGTGTCATGAATCTCCTTCAAAGTCACAAGTGACTGTTATCAATTAATATACTTAATAGTCTCATTTTCAATTCACATTCAGGCCATACGGAGTCTATGCTCGTCCTGGCAGATGCTTGAAAGCTTTGCCTTTCAGAGATAAAATGTTACCTTGTATGTGATGGGGGTGGTAAGGGGGGGGTGATTCGGGAGCAAAAAGACATGTTAAAGTGCAGCACCTGAGGCCTTCTTGTTTTCTGAATTTACAGTCTCAGGCTGGCAGTCGTATAAATGAGTGATGCTCTCTGATGTTCTCTTCCAAGCAGGCAACGAAATTGGCAGGGAGTCTTCGGTTTTGTGCTGATGTGTCCAGAATTCAAATAATTTGATTCTTGGGTATAATGACAATTGGAGGCACAGTATTACCTTGAGAAAAAGAGATGGGAGAGACAGCTTCTGTATCCTGTATTGAATTAAGAACCGATTCCCATTTACTCTCTCCGCTGAAAACTCTATTATGCGCGGTTCTTATTGCCCTTATTCAAGGGCATGGAATTAAAAAAGTGATATCGATGGTAATGCTCTCATCTTCCTACCGTGACATTGAATAATGGGGACAAAGAAGGGAAATCTTGAAGGATGATATGCCTCTTAAAATACTGCTGATATTGAAAACATATAAAGGACAATGCATTTGAATATCAGCTGATGAAGTCATATTCAGATTATTGTGGTTTTTGCCTACGCCTTTGAATCATCTTTGCTTTTATTTTCGCCGTTGTTTTTGGAACATTTTATTTCCTTGTGATTTCAGGAGAGAGTCCTTACATACTTGAGATGAGGACGGAGGTGAAGTGTTGGTTACACTAATTCCAAGAGAAATCTGTTCTCTCTCCTCTTGGATCTGGAGAGCAAGAGTTAGGAATCTGGTGGGGAAAAGTCCACCAACAGACTGGTGTAATTATACAGGTAGAGTAATACTACTGCTCAAGTGGAGGCTCTTCTTCTGGCACAAGTTGTCATTTTCCAGTTCAGCTTAAGCCCCTTCTGAAGTTACATAGACTAGATAAAACTGGTGGTCTTATAACAAAAGAATATCCACTGTGGAGCCTGCAGCACCCTTCCTTTATTCATTTAGGTTTTAAAATGTGTCTTCCTGTGTAAATGATACCTTACACAAAATAATGAGTGTATTTCCATTAGGAAGTTTTAAATGATATTTTACAGAATAAGTGATAATATCTCCATTTTACAGGCAGGCAACTGAGAAGCAGAATATTTAACTACCTTGCCAAAAGTCACACAGGAAATACTTTCTGAGGTGCGAACAAAACATGGATCTTGCTCTCTTTAGTGCAAAACCACAAAGCCTCCCTGAACTATTGACACTCTTACCTAATCTCAACCCACATGTTAACAAGTCCCCTTACACCAAATTTTCGGTCAAACCTCTCTGTGAGGTGGAATCGTGGAAATCGGCTCTGCAGCATGCCTGAGTAAGGGTAAAAATTACACTGGAAAGGGATTAGGGCACAAGTGTCAAAACTCTTACTTGTAATGATACCCATTGATTCTCACCACATCGACGCTATCATTATGCTGGTGTAACTCTGTGATTGCAGTTATTTTAGAGTCAGTTACACCATCATGTGTGTATGACCAGGCTGTGCCTCAAAACCTCTTCCTAGCAATTCTGAAAAGTGAAAATCATGGTTTACTTTGTCAAAGGGAAGCTCATTTTATCTCCCGCTGCCCCTTGCACAGTCAGGGCTATCAGCAGATGGCTTCCTGTGATCTGAAACACGTGGTCTTCGCTCAGAGACCCTTCAGCTGGCAGCACCGTGGGATGGAGTGGAGTCCCAGTCTCCCCAGCGTACGACACTCCCTTTGATACCTGTTCGTCTCCATCATTAGCGTGTGACTACAGAAAAATCATCTTTATAGCTGATTGCCATCATCTGCAAAATTTTCTTGCCATGAACTAGTAGATGTTCATGAAGCTGTAAGCACTCCTCTGCCCTGGTCGCACAATAGTGCTATTGAGGTATATTTTTTCAGGGAAAGGAGAAGGGGCAAAAGAAGAGGGGCTCTGAGAGGGTCATTGCAATGGCACAGCCTGGAAAGCTTTAAAGGCATCTGCCACGAAGCTGTTGGTACTACCTTGTCTGGTGATGTGCAGCTCACTGTTGTGTATGTGCTCCCACGCACCGACCCGAAGAACGATTGTGCACCTCCACCCTGCGTTAGCGTCCTGGTGACATCCACCAAGCTGTGTAAACTAACAGGGATATTGAGACTTCGTTTCTAGCTGGACAGAATATTTGCAAGGAGCCACTGAGGGTGAAGAGAGATGATAGCTGTAGTTTCCTTGGGTACATAGTTTTCTTGCCTGTGCTGGCAGGGATACATTTTAGGCTAAGAATTAAAATTATACCAGCTGCCTATGGCCTCCAGAGGTCAGCATATCACTTGAGAAGAGCTAAATCGCAGAGCCCTCAAACTATACTTTTCAAGCATGATCTCATTGTGTCCTCTGTATAGAATCATAGAATCATAGAATCATAGAATCATTGAGGTTGGAAAAGACCTCTAAGATCATCGAGTCCAACCGTTGACCCAACACCACCATGCCCACTAAACCATGTCCCTGAGCGCCGCATCTACTCGTCTTTTAAATACCTCCAGGGATGGGGACTCAACCACTTCCCTGGGCAGCCTGGTCCAATGTTTCACCACTCTTTCAGTAAAGAAATTTTTCCTTACATCCAATCTAAACCTCCCCTGGCGCAACTTGAGGCCATTTCCTCTCATCCTAAATATAGTATAGTTTCCAACTTCACTGGTAATAAGATTGATTTAACGTTTTGTCCCCAACGCTAGTTGTGACACCAAAAGCAAGAAAAGAAAAAACGGGTCTCAGAATATCCATTGCAAAATGCAAAATGTTGTCATTGGTCAGCACAGCCACTTGGATGAGAGATCCCTTAGGTGACAAGTTTATTAAAAATAGTCAGACAAATAGATATCCATATGCTTAGGTGCTATTCCTTACACGTTAGTACTGATGGGGTGAATGGACATGCCAACTGTCTTCTGAGTGGACTGTCAGACTTGTTCAACTGTGTTATAAGCTTTATTTTTTTAGTACGTTTGAACAGAACGTGCAGTTCTAGTGACACTCTCGAAAATGGTAACGTAGAACCCGAAAACATACAGAGATGAGAAACGGAGATTATCAGAGGCGTGAAACAGCTTTCATGCAAGAAGGAACTTAGACTACTCATCTCAGAAAAAATAAGTTGGAGGGAATATGATATAGGTCTTTAAAGTCAAGAATAGTGAAAAAAGAGGTGATAGGAAATGACTATTCATATGTCTCACAATATGGTGGTCAACCAATGAAGTTATCAGGCAACAGGTTTTGAAATAAACACAGCATAGAATTAAACTGTGAAAATCGTTGCTTTGGGACTTGATGGAGGCCAAAGAGTCAAAAAAAGGGACTAGGCAAACTCACGGGGAATGGGTCTGTGGGTCGGTGTTAGGCAGAGGGGTCTGAAGGCAAGCTCACACAAAGCTCATTGGACCTTCCTGCAAGCTGGAAAGGCTTCATGCCGAGGTCATTCCCTGCTTGCCTGAACCCCCCCTACTTTTCTCTGTGGGAGTAAGATACTGAATGTCCACTTTTGCCTGACCAGGTGTACCTCTCACGTTCTTAGTGTTACTACAACGCTAAGAAACTTCTTTTTGCTTAAGAAGCAAGTGACAACAGTCTTTGCAGGAAAGGCTCTGAACTTAATTCTTCCTGATCACTAGCAAGTATTGATTGGCTCTAGTGATATTATACTGGATTCAATAATCCAGAGCAAAATCAGGACGAGCTACCTTTCTAGGAGACCCTAATCTTACGTGATCGCCTCTGAGATCAGATAGGCTCTCTTTGTTGCAAAGTAACACCCAAATGTATTTCTCTGTGGGCCACCAGCCTCAAAAGATCCTCATAAACACCAAAGGGCCTCAGTGTGACACAACACTATCTAATTTCTCCTACAACACTATCTAATTTCTCCTTAGCATGAAGAACTCTACAAGGCTTACTGAGACCTAAGTGTTCTCACATTACTGCTTTGAAACGCGACCTTAAGTGGATCCAGCAGGCATCAGCCGTAGACAAAGTGTAGAAACCCTGCTACAAAAAATAAATAATACAAACAAAAAATCCAGCCCAACTCAAAAAAAAAGAAATAACAACACTCAAATTTTCTGTTATTTTTATTAAAGCTGCAGAGTCTTACTACACACAACAAATATTTTAACGATATAATCTAAGTTAATAAAATAGTTGAACAACTCTTTAGATTTATATTTGTATAGAAATGATCTGTGGAACATCTCATCTTGAAACAGCAGTGCCCGAAAACAACTATTCAGCAGGATTTTTTGAACAAAGAGTTTGGGACTAGAAGATGCACTGTTCATTCTCAAAGGAAAAAAAAATCCATGCAAAAATAACCCCACGCGCTTCCCGCTTTCTCTCCTACCCAAAGTGTAAGGCCGTATAGAATGACCACGTTAGTGATGGCCCTTTTCTTCCAGTATTCTCCCTCATGTCTACATTAGGAGCTGTCGTCTAAACTCAGTAACTAAAACAAGACGAAAAGAAAATTCAATTGCACAATCCTAGTCTGCAGGTGACAAAGTCATAACATCTCTTTACAGAAGTCCCTACTCTTTTTCCAGTTATGAGAATTCGTTATCGCGTTCTGTTTGTTCCCCAACTCTCGCCTACACGGCTGATGTCAGTTATTGTCCATACGCCTTTGTTAACAGAAGTCAGTCTATCTACTATTGCTTCGGTCTCCCTTCTTCACCTATATGTAGTTTAGATTCTACGTAGCACTGCCTGCAAAGGGCCAACTCCGTGGTATTTTCCCCCCATTTTAGACAAAGCCCATAGCTCAAGTGATGATCTCCTCACTGCAGCTATGCATCGGTGTCGCCCGTGAGATGTCTTTTATAAACTATGAGGCATGTCTTTGCTAGATCATTCCATTTATCTTAGTCCACTCGTAGATGTCCTGTTCACATACTATGTCTGAGTTGATGAGGAGGTATCTGTCCCCAACACAGAAATGTTTCTGGCAGGCAGCACATTTGAAGCATTCAAGGTGATACACTTTGTCCTTCACCCGCATGGTCATCTCATAAGCCCGGATTCGCTTGTCGCAGGAGGCGCAGAGGCCGTCTTGGCCAAAGAGCCTAAAAAAACAACAGCAGAGAAGTAAGCAGAGTTCCTTTGCTGGGGAGATGGGAAAAACCAAATCAAAACAAGAACACAACATCAGTGCCTTGATCCATTAGTCATATATTGCCAAGTTAGATAGAGGTCACATGGAAAGCTGCCGAGCAGAACTCCAAACTTTGCAATACCAAAAACTGAAGTAGAAAGTCCAAGGTCCTCACGTATTTTCAATATAATTGACTTCTCTGATCAATAACCTTATCCTGAATTGCTGAGCAGCTTCAGGAGGAGTGAAGGTTCCCCAGATCATAGCATAAAGTTGTGCCACGCTAACACTTCCACTTCTGTGATCGACAGAAATCACCTTTCCGTTGATAAATTTTGCCTATCTTCAGCTGTTGCTATTGTAGTTTACAGAAAGGACTTGACACAAGCCGTGGTCTAAGACTCCCCTGTCTCTTGTCATTGCCTCCACACTGGAGATTCTTTCAAACCCACACATTTCTATATCCATGAAGTCACTCCTGCTGGGTTTCAGATGGATACATGCTAAGACCTTCTAGATACTTATGCTAGCCCTAACAATTTTATGATCTGGACCACTCTTTAATCCGCATTGAAAAACCCTGCTGAGATCATGACGGTATTGTCTGTTAAAAGGAGCCTCTGATGAATGCACTAGATATGTGTTCCCCTCACAGCATGGACTGCCATTCACCAGGAGCAGCGCGACATGCTCAGCTATGTGTGAACGCCAGCCTTTCATGCAGTCTGCTGGCTACAGTTTGTAAGTCAAATCATTAATAAATAAGCAGAAATAGATACTTTTTTTTTCTCACTTGTTCGAAGTATACACCTATTGAGTTTGACTTCTAAGTTTCCATACTAATTCTGGAAAGAGTTTTTCCACCTCCTACACTTCTCTTACATATGCTGTGCCTGCTTCATATCATCTTCTGAACTGGAAAAAGAATGCCCGCTAAATTAAGAGAGATCTTTAAGGGGAAAAGACATCATTTCTTTCGTCTACCAGGAGATGTCAGTGTTTACTTCTGCCCAACGAAAGTAATACTAAGGTTACACAAAGGTTGCCAAATTTTTCATTAATGAGGGAAGATATTATCTGTTGCATTATTAAATAAATAAAAACGTTGAGTTTCACTGCAAGAAAATACATTAATTGTATTGCCATTCTTTCTGTTGCTTCCATTTTAAGACGATAAGTATTTGGAAAGTGTAACGAACACTGGATCATCACTGCTGGACTGTTGTGTATGTGGAGTATTTACAAGTGGCCCCATTAGCAGAACTCAGTTCTTGGTTTCTGCTTAGCAAAATTCCCATCGGTTAAGCTCAGGGACACCATAATTAGGAACGCCATTGAGTTTTTGCTTTAGTTTTTGATGGCAGGCAAGTTAGCCTTCAGTAAGGTAGCTGAAAAAATATCAAACACCATTACTCTGTTCCACAGACCTCCTGTGACATTAGGGATCCCTTAGAAGAAATGGTACACAACCAGCACAACAAAGATCAATACACTTTAATTGTAATCAAGAATGTAAAGATCCTTTATTATAAATTTTTGTGAAATATCTTAATCTCAATTTAATCCTTCTACTTACAAATTTTGGCAAAACGGATAGGCAGAGAGATGTTAATGAAAATATCTGTAACGAGTGTATTTGTAGGATCTGATTCAGCAAAATGGGTAAGTTCTTGTCTACTCAGGACCAGGCTTAAGAACGCTAAAAATCCACTGGATCCAAATTAGTGCAATTAAACTTTCTTGTACTGGCTGTAGCTCTGCAATAAACACACGGCACATCGCATCCTTCTGCTTGAAGTGTCCCAGATAACTTTACCAGCGATGCAGAAAAAGACAGGGATCAATCCATGTATAAAAGGCAGTGACTTCAGACACCAAGCAGGTACAGCAGCCCTGCTGGCTGGTGGAATCAAGCATCTCCTATAGAGCTGATATTACGGCATCGGGAAAATGAATTGAATTCAGTTACCTTGGATACCGTGTTCTTAAACGAGAGAACTAAATGATCTTTCATCAGTCGCCGATCTTGGCACCTGGTTTTATAGACCTTTCAGCTCCAAGGCAATGCTTGGAGAAGCACAGAACTTCTTAAAACCATTCAGGGGAACCGGTTCATTGTCAGCTCAGGGGGGAGCTTGCTGAAATTCATCACCTTTCCCCGATTTCTACTTGCCAGAATCCCACGCTGACACTGTGCAGTTCGCCTGGAGCCATCAGGTTATGTCTGTGCAGGCTGACGGATGCCAACAACCCCAAAGTCCCAGGAGTTCTTACTATATTCTTCACATTTTCAAATAATTCTCTTTAGCCCACAACACGTAGCAAGGCTTTCATTTTCATTAAAAAATGCGCTTTTTTCCCAACAAGATTTTTAAGATTTAGCCTATAAACAACTGTAAGTGACCTAATCGACACAGATAACCTCTGGATTTACCTGTAACTTACTGAAGAAGCCCAGCAGTACCGTAAAGCGTCTGTGCATGAACCCCCAAAATACGTGAGCCCATATTGTAAACCTGAGCTTGCAAACGGTGCTGCGTTACAACTGTGACTGCTGTCAGGCTTTACGATTAAGAGTAATCAAAAATGAACGCTTTATGGATCTTTGCTCACTAGGTATGCTAATTAAATGAATAAGCAAAGCTGAAAGGACAGAAAGAAGGGGAGCGAGGGTAGAACGAGTGGGTTGTGTACCTGAGATAGTCCCTTCTGCAGAGCTTTCTGCCCAGTTTGTAATACAACCGTCTCCCCACTTCTCCGAGCCTGCACCCGCACAGGTCGCAGCTGAGGCAGTCTTCGTGCCAGTACTGATCGATGGCTTTCAGGAAATAGCGGTCCCCGATGTTCTGCTGGCAACCGCCGCATGTCAGCAGCGAAGGGGGAATTTGGAGGACTTCATCCACTGGCTCCCTGAGGGAATGAAAGAATCATTGGAGAAGGGAAATCTACTCTGAAAGCATCCACGTGAGAAGAAGGAGAAGGAAAAACAAAACACAAGATTGGTCAAGTTAGAACAGGGATTACATCCTCATTTTTTCTCCCAGCGGAATAAATGATTTATCCACTTTCGACATCAGAGGGAGCAGGACTTCACTCTTCTTTTGCATTAAAAAGAAAAGAACAGCTTAAGATTTAAGGAGTTAATAAGAGTATGCAAAAATTTGCTAACTATTTTTTTTATTTTTCTTCAGAGAACAATGCATAAACATGACAATCTCTGTACCGCCCGCGTGTATTCATGACTGTAAAGGCATCTACTACTTTACTAGGACATTGGTGTCTGTGTAGATACATCATTTTTCTTCTGCTGGACAGAAAATGAATTGCTCAGTCATCTGTCTCAATCCATGCAGTTCTCATAAAAGAAATACCTTTCCCATAATATGATTCTTCCATAATAAAAGATGGCACTTTTTCAGAAGTACGATCAAAAAGCTGCCTGGATTCACCCTTCCATAGAAATGCCGGTTATGTCTGTGCAGGCTGACAGATGCCAACAACCCCAAAGTCCCAGGAGTTCTTACTATATTCTTCACATTTTCAAATAATTCTCTTTAGCCCACAACACGTAGCAATGCTTTCATCTTCATTAAAAAATGCGCTTTTTTTCCCAACAAGATTTTTAAGATTTAACCTACAAACAACTGTAAGTGACCTAATCCACACAGAGAAGCTCTGGATTTACCTGTAACTTACTGAAGAAGCCCAGCAGTACCGTAAAGCGTCTGTGCATGAACCCAAAAATGTACGAGCCCATATTGTAAACCGGAGCTTGCAGGCTTTGACCGTTAGTGCCGCTGGAAGCAGAGGGGATTTCTGTCTCACCAAGGACTAAAGGACTAGAAAAGGCACCTGAGGGATTTTACATGCAGTCAGCTTTCCATTGGGAAATGTAAATTTGAAGACTTAAATCTGGGGATGTCATTTCTCTGAACAGCACGAAATGAATAAATACAACAGATGAGACTGTTGCCCAACGGGTTTAAGTTTTGCTGCTGTTTTTAACAGAGCCAGAATTTTACCTGATGTTACTGCAGGACTTCTGTTTTTCCTTCAGCTAAGGGCATGAATCCCCTGGGATGGGTCTATGCCAACATAGCTCAAACAGTTATCTGGGATTTACACATCCCTGCGTGAAAAGAGGCACAAATCTTCATTGTGATATTAGCACTGACTATTCATGCACGGTATTTTTTTCCCTTTTTAAAAAGCTCTGAAATCTAGGATGGTTCTGGTAATACCTGGGGATAAAGCAAGAATTTTCTTCAAAGCTACTTTCTTCAGGAATTCTCTTCTTTGCCTTTTTGTGAAATTTTACAAGTTTTGCCAAAAAAAAAAAAAAAAGGAACCGCCAAAAAATTAAAAGAGAGGCGCCTGAGCTCAGTTCTGCGGGGTTTGCAGTGAGCTGGTGCTGCCACTGAGGGCCTCATCCAAACCCCAGGGAAGTTAATAAAAAAACTATTGGATCAACCCTTTAAGCACTTGCTTAATTTTAAACCTGCGGCTAGCGGCAAGGAAGGCGCATGTTTGCACATTTATGCTGCGCTGGATGATGACCGAGGTGCTCAATATCTGGTAGAGTGGAGCCCCCAGTTGTTTCATACCTTATTGGGTTCTCACTCTAGCACAGAGTCCCTCAACGCTTTGTTTCTGTCGCTGGTCTGTCCTCCCTTAGGCTGGTGGGGGGCAGAGGAGACCCACACTGATGGAGAAGGATCAGGCTGCTCCCAGTTTCCAGCAGGCAACAGGAAAAAATTATATTGGTACTGCTTATTTACTGGGTCAGAGGTTTTCTGGGCAAAAATTACTTTCTTCAGCGGGGAGAAACGACCACTGGTCAAGAACTTCTGTGCTGAGAAACTGATCCTGCCATTTTTATTTAGGCAAGCTGAGCCCTAAGATATTATCTGATTATATTCTCTTCTGGTTTTCACTCTTCTACGTTTAAACTGCTGTGCCCCGAAAGCTGTGTCATAACATCCCTCTCCTACCAGCTCTCCATCCTGTGAGTTTTCATGAAAATCATGGGGAACTGCACGTGAGGAGGCCCTAGCTTTTCAAAGTTTATTCTTTTGGGCCCCATACTCCCTTTCCTAACGTGTGGGCTCCACTCTGACAAGTTCTGAGAGCCTTCCAATAGAAGGAAATGCACATTATTATCATCCTTTATTATCCATTATTTGAAACTTCAGATGTACCCCAAAATATTTCATCTTACGAGTGTTCAGGAATCACAGGCCAGGTTTCTCTGAAAGCCCTAAACTCCGGAACAGCTTGGCGGATGTTTACGCAGAACAGAATTGCTGGTTTATGCATTAGCTTTTTGATGTCCATAGAGTTCTACGCCAGCACTTAAGTCACTAGAACACAAGGTAGGTAAATAAATAAAGATTAACTAAAACTTTGTAGTTGAAACCTGGACATCATATACCTAGGAGCTTGGATTATCGTTTCTTAAAAAACAGTATAAAATGAGAAAAAATGTAATATATAAAACATCAGATGTGGCACGGAATGAATTGATTTAATCCCCGAAAGAAACAGTTCCCATGTGTTCACTCGGGGCTTCAAGCGATGGCATTTTTAGTATCTCTCAGGAAACAAGCCACGAATGACTCAAGTTTGCTAAGAGCAATGTTTTAAGCATTATCTGAAAACGGAGATTTTACGATTTTTTTTTCTTCCCTCTTATCATGATTCCAGACAAGTGTAACTGCAGTTATTAGCATGTACAGGGCTGAAATGACTCTGGGTTTATGCTGAGTTACCATGCCTCTCGCCGGCGGGATGCCTGTGTGTGCAGGAGGGACGGGACAGCTGCGGAGCACAGCCCGAAAGCCTGGATGGGAACACGAGAGCCGGTCCCTTCCCCAAGTGGGAAACCCAGGGAGGGAACTTCTCATCTTCTATATAGAATCGTAGAGTGGTTTGGGTTGGAAGGGACCTTAAAGATCATCCTAAGACATCCCGTCAAATCGAGTCTTTCTACATGCCCTTTGCAGAACACCCTGCCGCCACCTAAGCAGTTTATACAAGCTCTTGAAAGTTGCATTATGAAAATGTGGAAGTTGGGCACCCCCAGATAACAGCTCTGACCTTTCACTATAATCGGCTACGGCGAGCTGGGCAGACCGAAGATGGGGCTGAGAGGGTCCCTCCAAATGAAAAACACCTTCAGATTTGGAAAGCGTGACGCTCTCCGTCTCCCTGGGCCGTTTCCAGCACCCTTGGGTCGGATGAACGGGCGGAAAATGCCCTGCCCGGGGGCGGGGGGGGGGGGGCTGCCGCCTCTCTGCCCCCGGAGCCTGCTCCCGGCTGGTCTTTCCCACAACTGGGGGAGCTCTCCTCAACCTACGCCCCACCGCCAGCCCCCCACGGGGCCGGGGCCGCCGCCCGCAGCGCGGGGACGTTGGGGGGGGGGGGGACGGACGCGGGGGCTGGGGCAGCCCGGCCGCCGGCGCTCGGTGCCCGCTGCCCCCGGTGCGGCTCGGCGCGGCTGGCGGCTCCGCCGGCACGGCCAGGCGGGGCGGAGGGGGGAAAGGAGCGGCGGGGGCTGCCGCCGAGCCCCCTCCCCGCCGCCGGGAAGGGGTCTGCCTCTACCGGGGACACAATGCCGGTGGCGGCGGAGCCGGTCAAGTGGCTCCGGTGGGGAGGATGAGTGGCCATCGAAAGGCTCACGGGGAGGTGGGGGGGGGGGGGGGGGGAGCCGGGGAGAAAAAGAGGCCACTTACTCGGAAGGATCGAGGCTTTTCCTCTCGATGGCCGATGACATTGGCAGGGATTGTTCCTTTGTAGCGTGCCTGTGGTGGGATCTGCCCCCGCTGCCCCCGCAGAGGCTGTCTGCTCTCGAAGCCTTTTCACCAGCTGAGTTCCCCCTCCGCCCCCCAATGACATTCACAGGATTTCCTCCTGCAACACCAGACAGAGAGAGAGAGAGAGAGAGAGAGGGAGAAATATGGGCTGGGGCTGCCGCCGCCGCCGCCGCCGCTCCACCGCCGGGCTCTGGCTCCGCGGCGCTGCCCCGCAGGCTCTAACCTCCCATCCCCGCTGCGCTCCTCCTGCGCGCCGGCCGGCGGGGCAGCTCCCGCGGCCGCGGCTCCGGCTCCGGCTCCGGCTCCGGCTCCGGCGGCGGGTGGGAAGCGGCTGCCTCGGCTGCCACCGCTGCCTCAGCCCGGAGCTCCCCGGGCTCCGCTCAAGCTTCTTGCCTGGGCGGCTCCGAACATGCTCCGGAGCCGGGTGGATATGCTGCGAACGGGGAGATCGGCATCGCTATTATTATTATTATTACTCCGTGGCTCAGCCCCGGGTCTCTGGTTTCATTTCCTTTTTCCTGATCACGGTTCAAATACAATAGAAGGAAATCACACTTAAAGAGACAGCTGCCCATTTCTTAACTGGACTCCTGGGGATTTAGCAATACAAACAGCAGCATCACGACTCGCTGGGTTTCTTAAAGAGACAGCGCTGGGGCTCCCCAGAGCCGGGGCTGGGAGCTGACGTTGCATATTCACGCTACAAGGGCATTTAATAACACTGTCTCGGTGGACTGGGGGTGCTCAGGTAGGCAGGCAACCTGAACGTGGTCCCAAGGGCTGGAAAAAAAAATAAGTGCCTGGTTCCGTATTACTGGCTTCTTCTCAGCTCCGCACGGGACCAAAGCGACGGTCACGGTCCCTCTCCTCTCCCTGACCTTCCCTTACATATATATGCACATGCCCACACGGACACGTATTTTTGTACGGTACTTCGAGAGCCACAGGTAAAGAACCTAAGTATTATTTTTCTACCTAGGATTCAAATTGGTCAACTCAGTTGTGTCTCGTTTGTATCCCCTAGTGAACACTGACGGGTGTCTGCTTCTAGACATCCCCTAGTTCTTGGCGAGCAATATAACAAATTTATATCTTGACACCGTTTGATGTTAATGAGCTATAAAAGCCGGAGAGTATGAAGTATCGATCTGTAATTAATCACAGAGAAGCTAAAGATGGGAAAGTCTTGCCTGAATATCTCTATTTCCCCTCCCACCCTTCCTCCTCTCCATCAGCACGGCCCATCCCGGAAAGGACTGATTTACAGTGCCAGGGTGAAAACTATTACAGCAATTCGAGCATTTCCCAGTCTCTGTGGCATTAGATACTGACCGCTGCTGGAGGCAGAGTTCTGGATGAGATGAACTGCTTGCCCTGTTAATTCCTTTAAAAACAGGAAGAAAGTATCTGTAATAAAGCACTAGCGAATAGTAGCAGGAATACTTCACTTCCATATTAATTCCCAGAAGAGAAATGTATTTCATGTCTATTTTTATGACTACATTCTAATTTTTTCAGCTTTTTGGCAGCTAGGGACATAATATCTGCAATACATTAATGAGCCCGATTCAAAGATTAGCAATGTCAGCAGAAGGACTGTTATTCATTTCAAGGGGCTTTGAACCAAGCTCTCGCAGTACTTTAGAGCCATCACTGATCATTAGAACACATCCTTCTTATTCTTTATAAACATTATCGCCGATGTATTTTAAGCTATTACAGTATGACAGTCGCTCTTATTTCTGTTAAAGGAAAAGGCTCTTTTGTTAGGTTTTCGCAGGCAGGACTGAATCATATGATGCCTATTTAATTTCTGATGTATTTACACTGTGATCAGAAAAGTAAAGTGTAAACCTTTCCAGAAGACTGAATAATTAAACTATTGCAAGACAAACGCCCTCCAAAAAAAAAAAAACCCTGCTAAGAATTTTATTATGTTGGTTTAAAAAATCAGAAATTGAATTTAAAGGTGGATCAAAAGCATGCATAAGGACCTCAAACGTTAAAAAAAAAAAAAAAGACATTTCCATGAGCTTGGTTTCTCCTGGCTCTGTGTCTCGAGGTTTAATAAAGTATAAACTCTGAGTCAAAATTTCCCTGATGATTGGGGTATTCATATTCTGAATAGCTCCTGATGGAATAACGCGAACAATTCCATAATGCCAAGTAAATCTTCTGGTTTCAGATGACACAGTTGTGCATATACTACAGACATACTGGCATGCTGCCTCCCTTCTATTTATTTTTCTAAAAGTCACAGGAAATTAATATCTTTAAGACCTCTGTCCCTTTGTCTGTCTAAAAGAGATCAGCTGGTTCCAAAGTTTTAGTGAGAGACAAAAACATCGACATTGGCATATAAAGAATTACTTAATTCCTTAGAAAAACAACATGAAAATGAGGACTCACAGTACACAGTGGCCAGTGATTATTGGAAAACACAAATTTTTAAGCTTTTGCAACACCTGTATTCCTTGCTTTGGTCAGACTACCGCAGGTCTAGCAGATAACATGCCTGAAGCTTTGAGCAACCTGATCTAGTTGAAGATGTCCCTGCCTGCGGCAGGAGGGTTGGACTAGATGACCTTTAGAGGTCCCTTCCAACCCAAACCATTCTATGATTCTATTCTATGATTCTATGAGATATTTCTCATATTCATAGTTGAGTACATGCATTGCTGGACAGACCAAGGACGCTCTCTGCTTTGCAAGATCAATCCCTTAACCTGCAGAAGGCTTCTCTGCATAAAACCAGTGGAACAGCGTGCAATAAAGAAGCTGAAGAGGACAATTTGTGTGCGTTTTATCGTCATCCTTTTCAGTCAGATCCAGAACAAACTTCCTAGAAAAAGTCAGATCTTTAAGCACAAGTACTTGTGATAGTGCTGGGATCACTCCCTGGTCCTGCAGATACCACCTGTCTCCTCATCTAAAAAGAACTGTAATCAAAACCACAAGATTATTCCTTGTTTTCTCTCTTTCCTATGAAGGAGAGATGCTAGGCAAAGTCGTGAGCTAAGAAAAGTGAAAAAAAGCAGTCAGTTTGCTGGTGTGTAACGTAATAAACGTGTTGCTCCACTGTGCTTAATGGGACAGTGCTCGAACTCGATCTGCTTAGACAAAGAATAATCAGAAAATGCAGCGTGACGATTAAAGTTGTCAGGCTATCTTGAACAAACCGCACAGCAGAGACACCAGGCAACACCATGCATCAGGTTGGGTTTCAAACTAAACCAAAACTTGGCTTTGCAGGAGCTAGCGTGGCAGAAGGTAAACAGAAGCTGCCAAGAAGCGGCGTCCTGGACTGATGGGTGTCTGCCAAACTGCTGGGGGGCATTTTGCCCCAGTGGCATTGCTGGAAGCACCTTTTCTTCACGTTGTCTGTGCTGGCGTTTAGTGCCAGTCCCCACTGGATTTGCAGCGAAAAGCCCAGCAAGAAGGTCCCCAGCATGCTAACCAAGAGTTGCATCTTCTAATACCTTTGGGGAACAAAGACATATACTTTTTTGGAACAACTCGATTTTCATTTATTGGGTTTACATAAAATAAACTCTTGCTCTGGACAGCGAAATTTGGCATTTCCAGCTGAGGACTCTTGTGTCCCACCCGAACAGATGACCAGTAATCAAGCACGTCGTCTTTTTTTCACCTTGAGCAAGTCCCTTAATACCTCTTTGCCTCAATTTTCCCATCTGCAAATGTTTACTTCCCTCAGCAGAATTGGCTGTTGATTTACTTTTGCCTCCCGCTGAATAACGTTCCCAAAGACAAAGCGTTATTCAGCGCTAGAATTGGTGGTGCCGACATTTCCTGCACAGGGACAAAAAGCCCAGCACTATTTTTAGTGAGGGCTTTTCTTTCCATTGTCCCTTTCTCTGCGAAGCTGTATTTTCCAGTGCTTTTTACTGAGGCTTTTTTTGTGTTCATTGATTGAAAATCCTGAGGGATGAGTTTTGGTTTCAATTAACTTTTATTAATAAAGATCACGCTATAGACTGATTCTTAGAGCATGGCTGAGATCAAATCCGCTGATAGTAACTGCGTTTAGCATTCAGTGCTTGGAATAACGTGCCATGAATAAGTCGGCTGGACTTTTCTAGATATTCCTCAATAAGAACGTTTGATGTAAAACTGCATGGCTTCTATGAGCGGTGTCACCTAAAGAAATAGCCCAACGTGCCTGTTTCCAAAGGAACACCCTCTCTTGGACTCAGTGAGTATTTTCAGCTTGGTTTTGGAAGGCCACAGGATCATCATCATCATCACCACCACTCAGTCTCAGGTTGCTCCTACCTTTACTTCTTCAGTATATCCTAGCTGTATTCCCCCTAGAGCTTATGGATACTATTGAACTATTTCAGGTCACACACATTTAGATAAGTCTGTGTTCAGTAAGATTAACTTTGCTGCCCTTAATAGCCAGTAATGCTGGTTGCCTAAAATGCAGTTTATGAAGATTGAAGTCTCTGCATAGATACAAGAACTAAATCTCAGTGACGGTGGCCTAGATTTTCTGTTAACGCTTTCTGTGGGATAGAAGAGTCAAGACCATGACTAAAGGTGAATGATGAACGTGAATGGTGGCAAAGAGGAATAAGGATTTCTGTAATTTGGGCTACGTTCTGCTACTGACCCACCATCTTATGTTAGAATAATCACTGCTCCACTCCATTCCTCAGTTTACCTATTTGCAAATGGAAGAATCCTCCTCCTTCCCACCGCACGCTGGACGGAAGCTTTGACACGCCAGCCCTTTGGATGACGCTCTAAAGAAATGGGAAGTTTGGGTTGGTTTAGGTTTTTTGAACACAGCTTTGACGCTGTAGAACAAGTTGGGATCTTGGTCTTTGTTAAAGAACACAGAATACTTGAGGAGGACTATAAACCAGCTACTGCTAAGGACGTTTGACTGTGCCACTGGAGAATCAGTGCCATATGAAGTTACTCATATCACCACTATGTAATAGTAATGGCATGAAAGGCACCACATAATTCAAAGGAAAAAATATGCATTTATTGCCTTTTTGTGGATCTGGAAATGTCTTTTTAGGCCAGTAATTTCTGGTCTGGTCTGTGCGGTCTCCGTAAGTGCTGGTTTGGTGGTTTGGTTTTTTTTTTCATATCGAAGACTCTGCATCATCCTCTGAGCTAGCATATTTTCTAACTTTCCTGGGGACAGAAGCGGTGATGGCAAGGATAAGGAGTTTTCCTTGAGTGATGACCACATGCGCTAACTTGAATGTACTTCGGAGGCTTTTGGTAAAGTGTGATTCAGAGGACTCCTGACCAAGGACGCACTTCTCTTTCTGGGGGTTGACCTTTCCTTTGAACTGGAAGAAAACAAACCAGAACAATAAAAACCACACTCAGGGTGAGGTTTGCCCCGGGATTGTGAGGTCCAGACGTTAGATAAGAAGCCTGGTGCATAAAGAAGTTTGAGCAGTTACAAAGTTTTGTTTTGTTTTGCCTTATTTTCTTCAACAAGCAACAAAGATGAAAAAAAACCCCGGGCAGTCAGATGAAGGGATATTTCGCTGCAAAAATGTGAAAGGTTCCCCCTCCCCATTTCCTCTCTCTTCTTTTATTGATTTCTCTTGCTCCCATCAAGCCCTTGCTGCCTTGCACACAAGCCAGATCCAATTACCTTGTCATGGTTTTCATAAGGCTACTGCTCTACAGTATAGACCCTTCAAGTAATTTCACCTTTTTCCGTGGTAAATACTCTCTCCTATGCTTATGTACAGGAATCACCCCAGTAGGGCACTGGGGATAGTTTTTACTTTGATATCAAACTTCTCATCCCAACCCATAGACGTCAGAGGAGAGACACATCTGAACTGAAACGGGCTTTGAGTCGGACCCGCAAATACTTTTAGTTTAGACAATAGCCAGTGACTGGGAAAGCAATTCCCTCAGGGAAAATGGCAGAGGGAGGTACAGACCAACCAGAAACTGTAGCTCAGGCTCCCCTGTTTGTATATACAGACATGCATATGTATATATATTTTATATGTTTATATATTTATATATATACACATTTGTGTGTGCACGTCTCTGTAATGTGTATATAATTATACATTTGTGTGTGTGTGTGCATGTATTTGTAAACACACAGAGACACATACAGACTTGCACGTCATTTAGTTTCATCTTTTGCTGCTTTCCAAGCTGTTGCCCAAACAAAAGTAGCTTTTCAAGATTACCGCCGGCTCTAGCCGACACACTATTTCATGTTACCGTCGGAGAGAGTCACCAGGTAGATGTAGTAACCTTGGCACTAGCTGGCGATACACCAGAAAGTCTAACATCATTCCAGGAATACAGCAGTCCTCTTGTGCCCCTATGTAATGCTGTTATTTCTGCTTTTAATTCGTGAATATATGAAAAATAATTGGAGTGATCTCCCTTTGTGGCTGGGGTAGAGGGGAAAACTGGATGGGTAAATTTCCAGTTACCACAGATGTTAGTAAACCATGCCGCACTCCACCATTGACCAAATTACTAGCTACCTCTAAATGCTATGGGTATGAACTGTCTGGCTTCCTCTCCATGCACACAAGTCTGCGAGTAAGTATCATTTAAATGAGAAAACAGCGTTGGTTGCAGCCCAACTGATATCTTTCCACGCTGTTACTACGTCTCCCGTTTACAGTGGCCCTATCAAACTCCTCGATTTGTCCGAGTATTCATCAATCCTGACACATTTTTAAAATAATATAGCCCTTACAGCCCTTGTGACCTTGCCCACGAGAGTTGAAATGATCCTGGTGCCATCCTTTTGCCTTCACTGGGTTGCAGCGTGCGACCCACGGGGGAATCTGCTGCCGGCAGCTGCCCGTTGTCCTGCCTCCTTGCTCTCTGCACCGGCTGTGGCTCTGAAGGACCTGGCTCATCTCTGGAGCACCTCCACAGCTATTAGCAGTCCTTGCTCTGGCAAGACGTGGAGAAGTCACGTGCATGGCAAAGGAGGAGAGCTGGGATGCTGAGAGGCTTGCTGGCAGAGCGCTCGGTCCTTTCCCACCCCATCTGGTCACCACCATCCGTCGCTGATTTTTGCTTCTCTGCTGTTACCGACAGAAGCTCTGTATGGACTTGGTGCTACTGGAAGCACGGTCAGGGCCGCTCTCAGTTTGGAAATACACCCAGAAGAAGAACAACAGACATTTTGCTCTGGAGTGCACCCTTCCCTGGAGCTCTCCTTTCTAGTTTCTTAGCCCCTTTTGGGACCTTTAGACTCTGATGTCACCTACTCAAATTATCACCACCAAGCTGCAGCTTCTCTTCCTGGTCAGCAGGAACAACAGCAAAGCCTGACAAAGTCCGGGCATGCTTGCCTGCATTTTCTGCTCCAGCCAGAGACTCTACCTGAGGCCGGGTGCCTTTCTCATCCTGCCTGTGCTGCAGGTCTCTCTCCAGATATTTTAGGCAGTGAGTTCTTCAGCCTTTCTTTGTATTTAGAGCAGGCATTTAATTCCACAACCACAGGGGCTGCACGTTTTCAGATTAAACTGTGGTTTCAATTCCTCATTGACTCAGTTCTAGAGTTGGCTAAGCACAGTGACACAGAGGTGCAGCAACTAAGTGCATATCACATACGTATCAGCTGGCCCTGACCAGCCTGGTCACTCTGACAACTTCCATCAAGGTCTCAAGGTGGATTTATTCAGCATCTCCTGTTAATATTTAAGTGAAAGCAGTATTAGAAAGTTGCTTGTGTTTTCCAGTGTGAAGTTTCTGTCAGTTCTGCTGCTGCTTTGTAGTGTCTTTGGAGAAGCAGGGGCCGACACAGGAGGTCCTGGTGGATCCAGGTGGCTGGATCCCAGCCATGCAGCAGGTAGCATTGGGAGTGCCGGTGGCTATGTGGTGCGGAGCTAGAGAACTGGAGGACCGGTAGACAAACCCGTGGTGGGCATACGCTTTCCAGCGCTTGCAGCTCTTGCATCTCCCATCTTCTAGGCAATTTGTGAGCTCGAGTCCCATGGCCGGGACAGAGAGGCCTCTTTTTGGCAGAGCAGCCAGGCCATCCGCTTCCGATTGCTTCTGGTTCCAGTCAAACAACTTCTTCTCTGCTGTAGCTTTCCACCAGTTACGGGTAACCTCAGCACGATCAAGCTCTGCTGGCTGTGAAACCCAAGCCCTGCTAGGCACAGACAGCACCCAGCACTGCGGTACCGCTGTACTCTCCCTCTCTGTTCCTCAACAGATCTCTCCTGGTGTCGAGCCACACCTGTAGGCACAAACACCTCCTTTAGAGAGCTGCTTTCTACTACCCAATTAGAAGGCTGTCAGCGACAAGGCCATCACTCCTCCTGCAGCTTCTGACAAGCCTGGACACCGCTATACTGCTGCAGAAGATTAAAGGAGTCTTGCCTTTGTATTACCCAGCGGCTGTGTGCTAGCCAGAAACTAATTCCCCTTCCCAATGAATGTGTATGTGGAACAACTAATAGGCTCTGTAAGCCTGTCTTCATTCCTTATTAAAAGGAACACACTCTCTAAAGAACAGAGCTGTCTAATACACATTTCTCCCCCATTTCCCCTTTCATCAAGCCTCAAGAGAGCTGCAGTTCCTGAGAATTAGAGACTTCGGGGGGTGGAGGCGCTTTCTAGTAGTTACGACAAGGCTGAGCGTCGGGAATCCTAGATTCTTTTTAATGATTCATTTAGAAGCGATGGCGATTGCGTTCGCTCTCCAGCGATTGCTTTCTGCACTGCATATCCTCTGAAACTGAGGAACAGATGGGTGTGCAATGCTTTTACCTCTAGATCCCTGGCTTAGATCTGCTCTAGGCTGGTAGCAACAGAACCTCATTGTGCTCTGAAGGCTCTTTGGCAGCCAGTGTGAAATGAGTTGAATGACAATCCCGTACATTAACTTTACCACCAAGCATAAAGATTGCTGGGTAGTACAAAAGAAATGTTGCTTTAATCTCCTGCGGCAGTACAGAGGTGCTGGGATTTGTCAGGCACTGGCAGAAGGAGTGATGGTCTGGGGGGGGACCAGATCTCAACAGCATCCCAGGGTGCACCTGAGACTGCACTTGGCCCATTAACTTCCAAATTCTGGCTGCTTTACACGGTAAACCTGGCTGATGGAGTATGTAGAGCTGAAACACAACTAAAATAATTGATTACCGATAAATTCCATCTAAGTCCCCAAGAAGTGGAACAGGCATGTACAGACTACTTAAAGCTTGTAAATTCACTTAGCGTCAGATGAAGTGTACCTACTTCCACTGGTGTAAATCTGGAGTAATTCCACTGAAGTATAGGAAATGTAAGGTCAGTGAAGTTGACTGGCATTAAACTAGCATCGTCGAGAATCATTTTTTAGCTAGAAAGCATGACAGATAAATGTCCTTTGAATTCCTGACCCCACTATGAAAATTAAATACAAGATGTGGAAACTCTTTGAAACTGATAGAAATGTCTCCGTCTTACATCCCTCTCCGTTAATCAAAACAAGGCACTGTAATCAGCTCCGATTCTAGGTCTATCTGTAAGGAACAAAGTGAACTTAGAAAATTAAATCATTTAACACATTATTTCCTTCCTCATTTCGGCGCCGATTGAGCTTATTGCACAATTTCTCCCCCCCTGCCCTGCAGCTGGGTTGTTCTGCAGCCTGGCGGGGCTGTGGGTGCTGTGGCAGGGCAGGAAGGTACCCAACGTTCCTGTTTACTGGAAGGATCGCTGCTTTGGGAGATTCCCTTTTAGACTCAGAGATTTCTTCACTGCCTTCCTGACGTCTGATTTCCTATTTCCTTTACTACCTGCTGAGTAGGAAACTTGGGACAGACCTAAATGGGGAGTATTCGCCTATGCTCTTATACCATACCAGCAAAATACTGATTTTGTAGCCGTAGCTTAAACCTTAAGCATCTTCTGCAGGAGTTTCTTCCAGCCTTGCTTGGGTGCAACACGCTGTGTTGGCAAAAGTGCAATTTTGCTGGGACGAATTATTCTGTCCGAGGAGCTTTTGCCAACATCGGGCATCATTTCTCCCTCCACCTCTGCCTGAGCCAGCCAAAGTTTGTAATGTAGGCTGTAATTGATAAACCTTATTTTATGGATTTAGAGTTCTTTAGATTTTAGATTTATTTTATAGATTTACAGTTTCAATCTAGGAAGATTTTTATGAATAGCAATTGCTCAGGGAATATTCTAAAGATATTTTGGTTATTTTACATAATAGGAAATATAACAATTACCTAGCCAGTGGCCTGGGCAGAGGAAAAATGTTTCCAAGGTGGGATAACTCCCATAATATTTCAACGACGATTATGAACAATATGATAGTTCACAAGATGAGCATAATTTTCTGTATTTTCATCCCCCCACCCTGTGGGTGTTGTAGAACTAATGGCCATTTCAGTCATTATTTAGCCATGGAAAAGACTTCATTTTAATTTGGAAGGTGGGATTGGCTTTGCATTCTTAGGAGAGTGTCCACTGAGATCCTACAAGCGCATTCTGCACTATTGCTTTTCCGTGACTTGTTTAAAGTTTTTATCAGACTTTGTCCACTAATTGTTTTTTTTTCCTGTTCTCTTCCGCCCTCTTTCTAACGCTTCTGTGTTTTCGAGAATTCACCAAAACACTGAGCATGAGTTTCTGGCCAGACAAAAATTACTCTTCTCAGGAAAAGCTGGATGGCTAGACTCGATGATCTTAAAGGTCTTTTCCAACCTCAGTGATTCTATGATTCTAAAAGCGCCCACTGTAGTTTTCTAATTATTTCTATTTCATATAGATTTCCTGTTAACTACGCCTACAGGAAATAAGTGCTAATCTGTTACGCATCGGTTTCTTAGCTAAAGTACTTTGCATTCCACGGCTAATAATAAGTGATGATTTTCAATTGACAACTTACTTCCTCCCCGGTGTCGTTTAGGGAAAGTGCCAAGGAGAAAACTGTCAGGGAGAGAAATAATAATAAAAAATGGCTGCTGGCCTGGCTGGGTTTCCTGCAAAGGCTGCCTCTGCACAGATGGCTTCCTGCGATAGCTCTTCCCGGGCACCACAGCTTGCTGGGTACGGGCTCATATATATCACCAGTGAAGGTTTGATGGCCGTAAAACATCTGCGGGCTAGGGCTTCGGCTGCGGTTGGGTCATTTGGGCTTCTTGGACCTGTATCAGAAAATAGATGAAATAGTTGCCCGTGCGTTTCCCTGATTCGTCGCAGCAAAGAAGGGTTAATGGTTTAAACCTCACCGTTTTCTGTATTTATACAGGACGGATACAAAGCAGTAAACTGAGGTATGGAGCAATTGAGTACTTTGTTCCAGGGGCCGTATGAGCAGAGGTGGGCTATGAACCGTGTGACTTAGTGTGATGTGGTAGCCAATGGCTTATATTTCTTATTTCCGCTACGCTTTCCTGGCAAACCCCCGCCTCTTACCTTCACCATCTTAGGTGAAGGAAAGTAGGACGTATCGCTGTTGTCACAAGTCTTCCTATCTTGACTCCTAGAGTTTCTTCCCTCCTCGTGTTCCTGCTGCTTTCCAAGCCAAAGGAAATGCAGCGTGGGACCGCTTCTTGTTTGCTGCTGTAACATAAGCATCACGATCAGACATACGGCAATTCCTTCATTGCTTAACAGTGAAAACCCTCTCTTAGCAATAACAGGAGCCATTCTACGCTATTCCTGGGACTGGCTGGAAGCAGGAGAGATGTCTCTCTATCACCAAGTATGAAGATGACTAAAATTATAATGAGGGCAAGTTTGCAGCCCACAGCAACACAAAATGCAGCGGAGATTGTAAAACCATCTTTCCATGCCACACAGTCCACGCTGTGCTTCTGAGAAGATCTAGCTATCTGGGTTTCCTGGTCAGTGCTTCTGCCATTTCTTCCATGCACTCTTCCCAGGACTCCAGCTTCACCAACCGCTCTCCAGGGTGGGAAAATCAGGTTTCTAAATGCTGCAAGCAATACCTGGGCTTGATTTCCTGCAGATTCGGGAAAGGTACAGGCTTTCTGCTGTGGCCAAACGAGGGTGAACAGGGGGAAACACATTGGTAGGGTGTGGAAACTTGCTTAATATCTGACCGTAGATGTTTAGGGCTACGTGTCTTTTGCTCCCATTGCATTTTTACATGATTAGTCTTTCCACAAAGATTTTATTTGCTGAAATAAAATGTAAATGTAGAAGAGAGAGCTCTCTTTCTGCTCTGGGTGAGAGCTTGACCATTTGCTTCCCAGCATCAGTGACCTGACCAGGTTTAAGATTCCCAGGCTACTTTTCACCTCAGCTGCAGTGAAGTGGGAGGGATTGATTGTAGATGCCCCATCCCTGGAAACATCCAAGGTCAGGCTGGACGGGGCTCTGAGCAACCTGATCTAGTTGAAGACGTCCCTGCCCACGGCAGGGGTGTTGGACTAGATGACCTTTAGAGGTCCCTTCCAACCCAAACTATTCTATGATTCTATGAATGTACACCCCAGGAGAATGTGGCAGCACAGAAGGATGTAGAGGATTTAGCCCACAGTGCAAATCACAAAGAGGAATGATTTCAGTAGGGATGACCACCCCCAGATGAGAACAGAAATAGATAAGAACTGAATGTAGAGATGCAGTTTGAGAGCGTCTTCATTTATGGTGCACGTGTGAGGCAAGACCAACTCTACAGGTCCCTTCAGTGGCTTTTAGCACGGAGGAACAAGATCCCCACCCCAACCAGCAAGTTAAAGCTGATAACGTGTCCTGTAATTGATGCCACGTGGATGGGCTCAGTCACAAACAAAAATTCAGGGTTCTTAGATGGCTCAGAAGTAGGTCCATATCTTGCAAACCTTTCCTTTTTAAAGGATTCATTGGCTTACATATTTACAGCAATATTGGCGAAAAAGGAGAACGTCTGACAATTTCCTACCAAAATCAACAGCAGCAGTCAGTTTATCTTGAGGAGATTTTGCTAGTCCACATGTCAAAGGACCACTATTTATCAAGACTATTACAGCTTTAATGAGCTTTGGGAGTTATCAAACAACTTCCTAGTCAGTGTGGGCAAAATTTATTCTATCTTCATACAGTCCTAGCTTGTACTTACAAGCTTAGTAGTAGCTGCTGTCCTCCTGCCTCTTGGGTAAGTAAGAAAACCTCTTCATCCCCATACACACATTGTACAACCCCAGCCCTACTGCAATGCTTCTGCTATGGCTTAGAGAGAAATCCTGGTTTAGAAAGACTTCCCAAACCATTCTGCCGGTGGTCCCCTGCTTAACAGCTCTGCAGGATTCAATTCTTCTATGTGAAGACTGATTTCACAGTTTCTGAGTTTAAAGTGAGTTTAACTGTGCTCTCAGTTACACCTTTGGTAACTCAAATATAGAATTTGTCCTGATATTCCTTCTGCAAGTGTGTATGTTTCATTAATGTTAGGACAAGTGTGGTCTTGTGCAATGAAAATATCTGGAAGTTTGAAAATTAGTCTAAGACCATGAAATCAAGCTAGATTTTCATTGGGAAAAAAGCCTCAGTCCCGCTGGGTACAGCTCCAGCAAGGCACATTTCATTCTCGATGAAAGCCTGAGTTTTCTTCCTTCCAAAGCTTTTATTTTGCTTGAGTTTGAATGATTGTATGATTGATTGACAGATGGAGAGACAGACACGCTGCCAGAGGGGTGCTATTAGGGACAACCTCTTCCGAGTTGCCTTGGCCAACATTTACCTGAAGCCTATCACCTCTTGCCTGTACTGCCTCGCATCTAACCCAACTGACCAAAAACTTGGGGGAGCTTGCATCTCTGGCAGAAATCACTAAGCTTGTATGTACACATTTATAATAAATCTCAACACTCTCTTTTTCACCTCCTTTCTCTGAAATTTTAGTTTTCTAACAAGCTGCCCATTTTCCTTTAATTACACAGCAAAACCCCCTATCTTCAATATCCACGCTGGACTCTTTTATCACCACGATATTTATTGCTAACTGACTCGTGGAACCTATTCAGCATATAACCTTCTTTTTTTTTTTTTTCTTTTTGACCACAATCCATTTCCCCTGTGTGCATGTGTTTCGCTCCCTGTATCTCATCCCATCCCATTAGCTCTCTGTGCTGAATAGCCTGTTCCAGGACATCAAACTTTAATTTAAACAGAAGATGATCAATAAGCTTAGCAAATTGCCTATGGCAACGTCAGCAGTTTGAATCAAAGGGGTTTATAGGTAATTTAAAGGGCATCCTCATTCACCCCCACAACGTGGTATGTACCTATTGCTTGCTTTGCCAGTTACAGCTCAGCTGGCTGAGCAAGAGGAATAAGAGCTTTTTCTCCACACACAAGCTGGGAAATGGTACACAGCATCTATTCCAGGCGGTTTTGATAGTGTGTTTTGAAACCACAAAAGGCAGGGCATCTCGGGGGGAGAAAGAAATCTAACTCACAAGACTTGTTAAAAAAAACCACATCAGAGCTTAGAATCAGTATCAGCACTAAAGAAACAGAGATGTGAAAGACACGCACTCCTCAGTCCAACCCTGTTCTGCTGGAGCTGTGGCTTGGGACCACCATATTTTCATATAAGGGAGGAGAGATTATATTTTAATCTGTTTCTAGAATCTCGCCAGTTTGATTTTCAGACATCCTAGGTAAATCCACAATGTTTATGTCAGAGAGCTTACATAAGAAAAACTACATCTGTAACCACAGTTTTGAAGATGTTTTGTTTGTACCAAGTTCTACGTCCACTGACCTGGATAATGATAATTTAAAGTTGCAAATACATTTATATTGAACTTCCCTTGAGAACATGAAGAGCTGGTTTGAACACAATTGTGAAGAAAATGAACCAGTGGGTTGGACTGGTGGCTCGATAAAGCCAACGGCTGCCTGACACATGGGTGACGGTTCCCGGCTTCCCTCCATCTTTTACCTTCTGTACCAGCAGCAGGCGAATATTGAACAGCTACCGCATTGGCTTGAGCTACCGGCTATCTTTGTTGGAAGAAGAAACCTGTTGCTGTGTACGGGAGAGAGGAAAAGAAACGCCATGAAAATGGGCGTTAGTCAGAGAGCGACGCAGGAGGTGGCTGCCAGCCAGCCCGCAGGAGAAGGCAAAAACCTCTTGAGAAGGTCTTCTGCAGGATTCACAAAATCTTGCGTTACGGAGGGGGGTTCTTCGGGCAGGGGGTAGCAGCGGCAAATATCTCTGGCCCGTGTTTCAGACTCGTAAACATTGTGCCCTGTTATTTAGGAGCACAGCGGGGGCCGATAAGGCCCTTGTAAGAGGGGATATACGGTTCTAAAGGCACTTAGCTCCTAGCTGGCTCTAGGTCGGAAATTACACAATGGATGTTGAAATGTTGGCTTGTTGAAAAGTTGTCATTTGAGTAATGGATGCTTTGTTTCCTGTTTTTGCTGAAAGCTAAAGCGAAACATAATTAGCAAGCGAGAAAGCAACCTTGGCAGCCAAACAAAAAAAGCACATTTTGGGCGCCTGAGCCAATTAAAATTGTTTATGTAGCCCATGAACAATATTTTTCTCCAAATCATTATGACTGAGAGAATTCATCGTAACACAGCCAGGCTTGCTTCTCACAGACCGGAGCCTGTGCCGTGTTGTGTGCTGTCGGCTCCCAAGGATGAACTGAGGGCACGCTGCAACGTCCAAGACGCTTGTAGGGATGAAAGAGAAAAGTCTTGTGACTGGAAGGGGAAGGCTCAACTCCCATTTCTTTTGGTTCTGGGTAGATCCCGTGCATACGAGAACTTTAATTTGCCTTCACGATTGAAATGTGTATTAATTTTAGATTACAAATCTCTTTTTTTCAGCTTGTCTTGCATTGCAGAAGCTGAGATCCTCTCCTTTTTATTCTGTAAACTCATAGTTTAAGAAACCTGCACTGTATTCCTTTTGATACTTGAGTCCATACCCTGCTTGATTCTCACATGGGTGCTCAGAGATTGAGTTTCTGTTGATGTAAGGTCTGGCTTCTTTTCTTGCTATATGAGAAAATAATCCCTTAGGAGAAACCAATAGGTGGACAAATACTGCCGCTATTTAGTATGATGCTCATCTGCTCCTCTCGTAACAAATTATTGTGTTTTCCATTTGTCTCTGAATTCTCAGCTTTCATTCCTGGATGTGTAGTCATTTTATGTGCAATATTTTAAAGTATTTTTATGAATTGGCCTGTTTTAATGTTTTGCTTGTTTCTGAAGCAAAGTTAAATCTGTTTGTGAAAATTATCACTGCCATTTGGTAAAAGTTATACACGTCCTGAAATAAACAAAAGTGAATGGATCGATACAGAGGAGAAACACTTTCTCTACCGTGTAGCCCATCGCCAAGCAATGAACATTAAGTGCATACACATGCAAAATGAATGCTGTCTGTGTCTAGACTTGCCCAAAGTTGTATTTTTCTGTAAATGTGTTTTGCTTGCTGCCTGTCTCTGGCCGTGTTCAGTGTGTGTGTGTTTATGTTATCGAGCATAGCTTGTTTTGTTTCAGGACTTTCAGAAAGAAAAATGAATTGGGTGTGACTTACCCTAGGAATGTTCTCAAAACAAAACGCTGGGTGGGTGTTCAGTCTGTTTTGACTTGCCCTTGGTACAGAGTCTAGAGCACAAATGAGGCGAGTGGACTCACAAATCATAGCTGCTGGAAGCAGAAATCCTGGGCTCAGGCTCCAATCCCCACTGAACCGAAGTGCTAAAAAGGCGCCTTGTTAGTATTTCACATTTCACAGTGCCAGTAAAATACTGGGAGAAGCTAATGTAGGAGCAGTTCTTGCACTTAAATACAGGTCTTGGCATTTATTTAGCACTAGCAGCTTATGTATTAGTACTGGAGCCGTGCTCAGCTGGCAGAACTGGCACTGTGGTTGTATCCGCAAAGGTCTGTACCGGTTCTCGGACAAGGGGAAGTGTCTCTCCTCATCCAGATTTAGTTATAATCAAAAAGAGAGGGACAGAAATGCAGACAAGAGATTCCCCTCTCCTTCACGTAGTAATTCTCAGGCTTCTTCCATTAATAATGAATATAAATATATAAATACACAAACCTGGGTGAAGGGAGGAATTAATCATAGTCTTCCAGGATGGGCCAGTGTGAACATTGAATGACCAGAAACAATAAAGGAAAGCTCGTCATGGTGGAAGTAACTGTAGAGGACAACAGGCACAAACGGAGCAGTGGTGTTACTTTTGCAGATACACCGGTGCGGGACGATGAGGGTGAAATAGGCGTTGCTGGCAGCCGTACAGCGACAGGGGTACTTGCCAAAGTGTGTGATGCGTTGGGACAATCACCAAGAGGCTCTAGGAAAACGTGGAGCTTAATGTCATCGTTATAACTATGGTTCGTACGGCTGTTACGATCTCTGCTGCTGGGTGAGGGTCTCAGCTCAGCCCGTGCTGAGAACTCCCGTTCCCACCTCAGTCAGCAAAATGGGGACCAGTCACCTCTTCTGGAATAACCAGAGCTGAAGTTCTGGCAGACAAAAGCAGTGGCATGACCTGTGCTTAACCTGGGGTGAACCTACTTCCCGAAGAAGAAGCCTCCTTGGTGTGTTCCTCCAGTTCTCTCACTTTATTCAGAAGCATGTTCCTAGGTTCTGAAAATAGTATGTCTTTACTTTGTTGCGGCTCTGCATAGGAAAAAAAAGCAACAGAAAGTATCAGTACTTCTGTTAGCCACAATCTTATATACCAAGAAAGGTTTTGACCCAGAAAATAAGCAGTATTATTTAGTAAGAGTTGTGAGTATAGTTTTATATTACTATAAAATCAGTAACGAAACGTGATGTGCATGTTCTTACCTGATCAAACAAGATATTTTTTTCTATGAAATGTATTAGCCCCGAGTGGGTCTAGCAGTTTTCTTTGATAAATGTGGCATTAATACACTGAGAAATTCAGATAGTTTATCAGCATCCATTAAGGAATGGAAGGAAATTAGGACAAAAGTCTGTTGTTTATTCAAGGTTGTGTTTTATTTATCCTCTGGCTTTTAAAAGCCTCTTGTTTTATGTGCCTTCTGGGCACGCAGGCTTCAATTTGAAAACATTACCACTAAAACAAACAACCAAACTGACAAAAGTCATCTCAGGGAGAGCAACTGAGATGTAAAAGCAACTCCGTACTCGCAATACCCTTTGAGGTAAAAGCCTTCCGCTGAGGTTTGAAGGACAATGACCCCTAGATCAGACCAAAGGGGGAAATCGTGACTCCCTGGCAAAGAGGATGTTCTTACTTTGGCTCTTCAGACTTTATATCTGTGAACTCTTAGCAGCCTAGGCTCCTGAGATGGAGGTTAAGAGGTTGTGTGGGGGATGCGGGACTGGGGGATGGGATCACATCCCTTTGCATACTGTCACGAAGCTAATATGAGGGCTCAATTAAGCAGTGAGCACTTCCATGTATGATAGGTGGGAAAAAAATAGACAGGAAAAGTAGAGATAGAAGGACAAGTATTTCTATTTCTGTGGACAGATGATAAGCATAAAACATTGTGAGCTTTCTCCTGGACGCTCTCTGATTTTCCAGCCTCTTCTCTGACAGTTCAAGGCTCACATATATTCCTTTTTGTTACCCATAGGTAAACTCACCAAACAGCAAAATATTGGACCATTCCAAAATGGTCCATTGACAGAATTTTTTGTTTTCTGTTTTATTACTTCCTTTTCTGATCCATCAGGGATTGTCAGAAGGTCTGTGCTGAGGATAGACTCAGTTGAGTAGAAACAGCTATTAAAATTCTCCTCCAGGCGACTATCCTGCATTTGTTTTCACAAATTTCACAACTTTCACGGCTTTTCCTTCACCACCACCCCATGTCCCCAGACCCACCTGACCAGGGTGGGACCTATAAGTCCCCGCCTGCATTCCAGAAAAATGGGAAAGCCTTTCTGACCTGCCTTCCCTTGACCCCATCCTATGCTTCCTGGCCATCTCTCCAGAACCAACTGGTGTCTGGGGACCAGATTACCTGTGATGGCCAGCAGTAGCATCCTGCGTGCAGTCCTCAGAATTTGGGGACTCCTGAGAGCAGCATTTTGCAGGTCCGAGAGGCTCAAAGCAGTATTCCAGTCCTGGGAACCTACTCTAGCAGGACAACCAACAATTTGAAGCTCGCTCACTGATGCTAATCATGGTAGAGAAAAATTGTAAAGGCACCTAAGAATCTCTTCTCAAATGTCACTTTCAGCAGATGTTGAGGTCCTCGGTGAGTTTGAAGTTGTTACCTGCTGTCTTTTTTCAAACATTGCATTTGTGTTGCATTTGTTGCAGTGGGTTGTCTTCATTGCTTTGTCTACATCAGTTAAAATCCTGACATTTTCTCACACAACTGGCCCTGAGGATTGACTTTTTTTTATTCTTCTGTAAAAGTCTATCTATTCCAGACAGTTGTGAGGTTGAGGCTGAGGCTTCGGCGTGGTGTTACGAAGACCTCCCTTTGTGACCGACCTTGGTGTCACTCTGAGATTGTAATGAGTGATGAACGACTGTCCCTCTTCATCATTCCAGGGATGGGATGCCCCATCCCTGGAAACATTCAAGGTCCGGTTGGACGGGGCTCTGAGCAACCTGATCTAGTTGAAAATGTCCCTGCTCATTGCAGGGGGGTTGGACTAGATGACCTTTAGAGGTCCCTTCCAACCCAAACTATTCTATGATTCTATGATCTGTGTCAGGATGGGAACATATCCCGCAATGGCCATCAAACTGAACATCGACAGATGCAGCAGTTTTTCTGGATTCCTGGTATCTGATTCTCACTGCTGGACTAGCGTATATTGTTAAAAAAAAATAGATCTGATCTGAAGACGCAGTGAGGAACTTGGACAGATCAACAGTAGACCTCATCTCTGGACATCCCTACAAATCCTAAAACATACAGCTAGCAAAAGTGGAGCAAAACAGCACGTCAGTGAAATTTAGCTTAAAAGACCCCATGAGTTTTCCAGTCAGATTCTGTATTATTAACTAAATTGTTTCTGTTTCCTTTTGTAGAACATGCTGAGAGCAGGCTGGCTCTCGCTACGTAATCACATGAAATAAAAATACTCTGCACAGTTCTCGTAGTGTGTACGTGGGGGGGGTGGCTGTGTTTACGTGCGGATGGATGGATGCGTAGGTCCTGGTCAGTCTAACAGTCAAATGATATTGATGTACCTCACGATGGAGAGTAGATGCAATTAAGCTATCTTACCACTTGGACAGTGTTAAGAGGCCATTATGTCAACTAGTTTTATAATAGAACCAACTTCACACCCACCACTGCTCCTGTGCCGTATTCACACACATTGAGGCATACCTATCTTTTAGAAAGAACTTCCAAGGGAGGTAACCTGAAAGGGGAATAAAGCGTAGGAACTGCGTCACCCAAGGATGATCTTCACCTTGCTACGCTAGGGCAGTTCTTCCCCTTGACTAACGTTGCCCGATGAGGGTGGCTTTCCCAGTGCAAACTGGTGGAGCGTTCAGGGAAGGGATGGCACCAGTTTGCAAAATAACCCTTTGGGTGGAAGGACCTTGCTCTGCGTTCTTGCACACGCTGAGGTTTTTTTATGTTCTGTTGAGGAAATACAGCAATGTTTGGAGAAGCCAAGCAGGGAGGCAAAGAGGAACTAGGGTTCTTTTAAAACACTTTGGCCACAAACAAAAGCGCTAAACCGCTTTTTTCTACGCTCTGTCCCCTCGGTGCGGAGGCACCAGCAGCCAATTGCATTATAGCGCTGCTGATTACTTATGGTTCCCTTCCTGTGAGGACAGGCCCTGATGTGTTGTTTTTTGATAACGCTGGCTCCTTTAGAGCAATAATGCTGGTACAGTTTCCTGCCTAATCGGAGAGCAATTACTGTACCTCAAAAGGGAAAACATTTAGAAGAACCCAGTTTTAGCTCAGAAGTGATAACAGGAACATTTTCTTGCTAAGCCATGGTTAGACTTGAGCTCATCCGAGCATCTCCCATAGCAACACGTGGCAAAAATCAGAGATAGGAGAGGCTGAGGGTTGTTCTTACCTACCGTGTTCCTATATGATCAGGATCCCCTGCTGCTTGCATGGTTTGGGAGCTGGGATATTGTTGGTGCCCATCAGTTGTGAGAGAACATGGAATCTTTTCCCTCTAGGTCCCTAATCTGCATTTGCTCTAGCTTAGAGGGAACAGCGTTTGCTATTACTGATTTCTGATCTGTGTTAACTGAGCTACTGGCCTTGGTCAGCTCTTCACTGATGGCAGGTGACCACGTCCAGAAGCAGAAGGCTGTACTTCCATGGTTTGCAGAGGTGCTGTTAGAGCTGCCTCTGCTTAGCTGGTAAACCCATTGCTATTTTCAAATAGAATCATAGAATCATAGAATCATCTAGATAGGAAAAGACCTTTAAGATCATCGAGTCCAACCAAATTAATTTGCCAAACTTCTATGGGAACAAAAATCAAAGATTAAAGGGTTGAAAGGTTATTCCAGCAGAGTGGTGTAGCCAAAGACGGTATTATCCTGTAGTTTCGGAAGGGGAAACAGAGTATCTGGGAGGAAAAAATAGTCTCTGCTTGGACTGCTGGCCCATTTCTGGTGATTCAGTGCTTTCTTTAGGACTCATGCACTCAGGCATTTCCACCTAAGGCTGAGGCGTGTGCTTTTGACCTCCTCGCCGGAGAAGTCTCTGGCTACAAAGGGTGTGTGTCTGTGGTGAGAGAAGCGCTATCTTACTGAAGTCGAGCAGGGAAAGGAAATGACTCAGTCATCAAAAGGCCCTCCTTCCTCAGGGAACTGTCCTTAATCAGTATTATCCCGTTACAATAATACTATTTCAGAAGGACTGTGAACCAGAGCACGGCGTAGCCATGTAAACTGCTTCCTGTATTTGCCAAACAAAACAGCATTCAGCAATTAATAGAATTTAGCTATTAGTCCTGCTATGATAAAACAACAAACGTGGCTGTTCATCCTGCAGCCCATCTTGGTGCAATCCTTCTCCCAGGAAGAGTCCTTTTCTTTTGGATCTGCGTTACCTGCTGCTCCAGGAAAGAATAAACAACAATTAACAAGCTTGCTTGCATTTTGCCTGGCTTAAAGTGTCATAGCTATGAAAATTGTCCTCATTACCCTTGCAAGAGCTATTGCAAAGCTTCCTCCTGGGATACCCTGATTAGTCATTGCTTTAGTATTAAGCTGGGATACTTTGTGTTGCTTGCCAGGGATCCTGTACATTCTCTACCTTTTGGTGCTTGATAAAATAGGCAGCTCCAGAAGCTGGCAGTGGAAGCTACAGAATAAAGCCGTAGGTCCTTCAGAGCTCGGGGACCAGGAGTATTACAAAGACGCAGCTCGCCATAATTAACTCTGATTAGACACAGCCACAGATGTGCAGCATCTCAGCAACAAACGGACCATTTGTTCTTCTTTGATTTGATAGGAGAGAAGCTCGTAACGTGACAAGAAAATGCCACTTGTAACTTGCTCTCCCCTCACCATTTCCCTTTTGGCACTGTCCGTCAGTCACCTCCGTGGCTGAGCACGGAGGGTTTGCAGGTTGACTTTTGTGTGTGTCTGGCAGTAAAATCATACCAGGGATGAAATGAAAACTTCTGTTGTTGCAATTAAGACTCTTGCTGCTGCATTTGTAATTGTAGTAGCATCTCAGGTCTGGTGCAGGGACTGAGACTCCATGGTAGCCGTATGGTTTAACCATCCAGTGAGCAGACAGACTCTGATTCGGGAAGCTTTTATAACAGTATCAGAAAGGATGCAACAGGTGAATACAGAAAACGAGGCTGGGTAAATGCTAAATAATAATAGTGGATAGCTAGATCAGAGTACCAAGCGTATGAAACACACACTGGACGAAAATCATTCTTGCATAAGTTAATTTTGACGTGGAAGTTTTCAAATATGCAAAGGAATCTCAAATGACGTGAAAAACCTACCTAGTGAAACTTGACAGCTTTTTTTTCTTTGCAGGTGCCAAAAATAATCGAATATTTGTCAAAAAAAAAATCATTCGGGATGCCCAGTTACCCAGGATGACTTCACCAGCGTGGGTTTTACTCCTGAGAATAAATGAGCTGATAACCAAACAGACTTAGTATGGGCATTTCAATATGCTTTGTAAACATTTGCTTTGAAGCCTTTCTGTGCAGGCTGCATAGGCTTTCAGAAGACCGACTGCCAGGACAGAGCTTTGACTGGGGGGTTTCAGAACAAAACCACAGAGCCAACCTTTGGGTTCGGGTTTGGTTCTAGGGTTTGGGTTTTTTTTTTTTGCCAAATGTGGGAAATAGATGTTTCAAATGCACAAGGATTAGAAGGGGAATAGAATAGATGAAGAGAACACGGGTCTTCGCTTTTCTTGGAAATATGGGCTACAAACTTCAGCTTCTGCCTCAGCTGGTTTCTGGTTACTGCCTCGATGGGAATGATAAAAATGCAAAATCGGTACAGTGGGTCTTCTCATCGCAAGAGATGAAACTAATGGCCTAAATTTATGGCTGATGTAATTTCACTGAAGTCGGTAGATTTACACTACAGAGTCTAACCATATGTTTGGGCTTTTTTATACACGATAAAGCTGAATGATGTTGATGATACTGTGACAGCTCTGATGTCTTGTTTCAACTCCAAAATGCCTCAAAACTTTCCACTGTGTAATATTCCAGAGGGGATAAGTGTGGTAATAGTGAAGTCGAATATTTGATGCTCAAGTCTGTATCTTGGATTTGCAAGAATAGCATCACGGAATTTGTCAAAAAAAGACTTTCCTTCAAGTACTCTGTATACAAGTGAGATGTGAGCTGAGAAAAAAAACACGTCTGAACTCAAACTGCAAAGTTCAAAAAGAGAGGACGATGGTACCAGTGTAACCCACGTGAGACATGGCTAATACCAAGAAGCAACAAAAATAAATCATTTTCTTGGTACACTGACTGCCAGCAAGGGTGCAGAGCTCCTGCTGATCTACCATGCTTTAACTGAACTTCTGGGCATAAGTTGACAAAAGTAGAGGTTAAAATTCTTCTCTGCATTGGATAAGGTCTTATCTTTACGTTGCTTGGGAAAACAACAATGGATTTTTAGGGGCATTTGGGACTCTGTTCAAACACCACTGAAATCAAAGGGTTTTTTCCACTGGCTTTGGATTAGAAAATAAACTGATGGGGAGAGGAAGGATCATCTTTGAAGGACTCAGGAGATGTTAATTCAGTTCTTGGCTGTGCCAGAGGTTCCCAGGGTGATCTTGGGAAGACTGCCTCGTCTGGCTGTGGAAGTTTTCCATTTGCATAGTCAAATGATACTGCTTCCTTTCTACCACCTCTTCCCTGGCTTGTCCTTGGAAACTATTTGTGTAGGATCCATCTCAGACTCGTGTTTGTACAGCATCTATCACACTGGGATCCCAGCTGAGGTAAAATTACGCAGAAGGACATTGGAATGATTTGGTGGGAAGAACGTTAATTATGAAATACTATTTTAAAAATGAGCAGTTCAACTAGCAAAATGTTAGAATATTTTGTACTGCACTAGTACTCTTCATTTTAAATCCTTGAGTCAGATTGGTCTCACTTTCTGTGCTGGCGTTAAAAAACAAGACACGTATCGACAAGAAAATATCTTTAATGAATTCTTTCTTAACATTTCACCAAGTTAGAAACGTCCACCAGAGGATTAGCAGATTTGAACTTCTGGCTTAGTTGTGACCACACAAATACTTTTTTATGATCCTTTATAAACAATTATCCATTTCTTATGTTACAGTCTTGGAGGTGAAAAAGAAGGCTGGGATTTCATATTTTGGCGTGAACCTGAAACATGCAGCGCGTCTTTCATTTTCTACAGATACAAGACTAGATTATTCTCCTGAATCTGCTGCTATAAATATGAATGACACTTCTAAAACTAAAACAGGTTATGGCTGCATCTCAAAGAAAAAACAGGGTCAAGGTTTAGTCAGAGAGAAAATTCATTACATACTCAATGAAACAGCAAAGAAACAAGAGCATCAAGAATATCAGCAGGGCTTTCCAGAATTTATTTTGGTATTTATATAAAAGTGTGCAAACAAAACACCACCGAAAATCCTAGATAGGTTGCATTCTTTGACCATACTCCAATCAAGTAGCTGAAAGCCATTAAAAAAAGTAGGTATATCTAAAATCATAAATCCACCAGTTCTCCCGCGTCAGCTCTCCCTGGCCTGGATGCTAGGCAACAGCTCTTGGATGAGGCTCAAAGCTCCACTGAGCTACTTCATACCAGCACTGGAGTGGTGGTAAGCAGCACAAGGTCCCACCACAAAACAAGCCCTCTTGGTTTAGAATAAAAAGGCAGCAGGTTGTGACCTCTCCTTTCCACCGAGGTATCCAAAGGATGACTGTCTGGCACCTCCCTCCATCCTGTACATTTGATAGGAACAAGCTTGCTCTCCATCTTGTCCGTAGCATTATATTTGGCATCTCCAGGGCTTGATTCAATAGCAGAAGGGCTTCCCATTTGCTATTGCTGCCACATATTATCCAAAGAATCAAAATCCTTAACCTCCTTCAAACAGCTTTCTGTGAGATGAGTCAGTAATTAACAATAGCGGTACCAGTAAGCCTGGGAGGTTGTTTCTAACAAGCAGGTACATTTTAAATGAACAGTGAAATTTTTGGGGAGCTATTTGAAGAGATTCTCCTTCTTCATTAGAATATCAGAAATAACATTCTTATTTCTGCGTCTCTCACCATTCCCCTCTACTTAGTTTCACCAGCCTAATTGGGATAGCAGCTCTTTCCCTTCTAAATTTGCTAGCCATGCAGCCCACAGATACATTGTCATTCATAAGAAATCATGAGCAATAGGGATCCAAATGTGCTTAATGTCTACAATCACCCAAGGCAGATTTGCAAATGAAACCTTTGTTTATTATGGCAACCGATCAGGAAAATCTTCTTTCAAGATAATAACGTTAACTCAGAAAGAGCAGAGGCACAATAAATCAAAATCTTTGGCAATGCAAAAGGAAAAAAAAAAAGTTGGCATGCTTGGAGAAAAGATAGAAGCCCAGGTGGTAACTATTGCACCTAACACGATACAAAGCCAGTCTTCCCTGGGAGTGAAATGATGCTTGGCAAGATAGCAACAGAGTAAAAAGCTAACATTTTTCTAGCTTTAATGGCAAAGAATACAAAGGGTCAGATCCATCATGCCTTTGTTAAACCAAGTCCATAGAGACTTTTCTTGACACAAGCAGATCTATCAAAAGAGGAAGAAAACACAGTTAGCAGCCAGTAGTAACAGATTCTTGTCAGGTTCCCCAAAATTACTTTGAAAATATCTTTTCTTCAATGCTAGACTTGTCCCTGGCTATTAAACATCTGCTCAATTGTAGAAATACTTGAAAGATTACTTGGTGATAAAACTCAGAACAAAATAAAAGTTTTTCTAGGGCAGGCTGATAAGGTGTAGACACATCTAGTAAAATAGATCCCCTTCTGATGGTCTTATAAAACAGCAGGAAAGAGACTTGGGTGAAATTTGTCCATGCTTAAGTTATGCAGCCAATGTTAATTGAGGAAAGCTCCCTTTGAGACTACGATAATGTCTGTTCTAAGCAAAAAGGGGCGAGCTTTCTCTACCTGAGGAAACATTCACATCATCTGGACCGTGTTTCAACTCCTCCCTTGTTCCCTGAGTTTCTTTATATACCATCACAGCAGTCTGTAGAGGCTTCAGCTGTCAGGTGTACGCCTATTATACCCGCCATGCCATAAAAAATGGTTGCTGGCCTAAACCATTTGCAGACGAAAGCCTAGTCCTACAAAGATTCTCATAACATGCAAATATTAGGGCAGAACTCAATAGGGCTGCATAAAATCTCTTGGTTAATTATGTGCCTAAGTGGTTCCAGATTAGGATCATACATGGTATCGATACCAATAAGCAGAACATGAGTTTTCTCTAACCAAAACTAGTATTTAAAAGAACTACCAGGGTGGAATATCTAAGAAAGGTAAAATATATACAACTGAAATAAAATCACCTACCCAATAGAAGTGCAGTGACAACTACATGGAGTGAGAAATATTCAGAAAGAAAGGCTACAAACCTGTGACCCACTCTGCTAGCGGAAAAAAAAATGCTATGGGAAGAGAAGGGGCTTATGGTGATGTTCTGGATTAGCAGAGAGGGACTAAGAGCCATGTTGCTGGGAATATGGGATGGCCTGCCTGCCTATCGGCCATCCAAAGTGGCTCCCCTCGAAGGCTGTGGGTACCTGTGAAGGTGTGAGCTCCCAGGAGACAGTTGTTGGTTGTTGTTCCCACCAGATCCTAGCTGTGGGAAGCTGAGAAGAAATCAGCTCTATGTATGGTATTCCCTCGAGGTCCTTCCTTAGAGGGTAAAAGCTTTTGAAGAAGGATGGTGGGAGGATTAAAAGATATTTCTGGCACATCCCTGACTCATGAAGGAAACTGCTAGAAGGCAACCCGGTCTCCTGAAAATGTAGTGACAGCAATCACTAGAAATATGCCGTACTGCTGGCCCAAACCTACCATCCCCACCTGAGGCCATCCTTTCCCCAAATTCTGCATGCATAGGGCTGTAGGTCTGAGCTTCCCAAATATGCTGCAAAATTGTCCCCTGAGTGGACACCCCATGTGTCACCGAAGAGCAGCTGAAGGAGCTGATAAAGTTACTTAACAACAGAGCTGGGAACACAAGGTATAAACACAGCTAGTGAAGCTCAGGCAGATGTTGCTGAGTGCTTTCTCTGCAGCTTAATGATAATGAGGAGACAGCTATCCCTCCTCCCATATGTCCTGGCATCTCAAAAAGAGCGAGCGAAGAAGGAGGAAAGGGAAAGGCTGTGTGGTCAGCGGGCGGGGTGAGACCACCACCTCTCACGCATCCTTATCGGCCTCCACAGAGACACAAACACTCCTTTCACAAGGGTGTGTAAAATAGTCTTCAAAGCGATAGCAACGGAACCAACCGAGAAATGGCCTGTAGAAAGAATTAAAAACAAAAACTTGGCCTTTTTTTTTCTGCTCTCTTTTTTCACTAAACCCATCCTGAAGGCAGAATCGGCAGCCCATGGCCCTGCATAATGAAACATCCATGTTAAGCAAGTCACCTCTGAGGGTCCCTTTCTCTTATTTTCAGGAAAGGACACCCCTGTACACCCTTCCGTCAAAGTATGTGTCACATATATATTTCACATTGACAGTGAAAAAGGGAAGTGTACAAAATGTACTAAGCTCTGAGAAACCCAAATACTTGCTCTGCAAGTTGCTGGCCACCTTCACCTCTGTTGCAGTGGGAGCTGCAGGGGCTCAGCAGCTTCACTGAAGGCACACACGGGTATAATAAATTAGGGGTTCACAGGAGGGAAGAGGTTCTTGGAGCCCTGAAAGTGAAAATATTATGGGCAGGAGAAGAGAGGGAGAGAGGAGGGGAAAATAAAAATGAAAGGAGGTGAAGGGAGCTGGTAGAGAGAATAGAGAGAAAAGTTAAGAAATGAGATGCTATATATGATTAAGACCAAAAAATGTAGCTGGAACACAATGAAAAGAAACCATGTGGTTTACTGTCACAGAAGTAATTGAGTGCATCTGTTTTTATAATAAACAGTGTTTATAGGAACAATACACAGAAGGACTTTAAAACTCAAATCATAAATACTTAGTGCTAATTTTTTTGCCCATAACAGAGATGTGAATAATAATGAACAGGAGAAGTCACAGTAAAGTCAAAATCGCGGTCCAGTCTGCCCTTTCCATAGGACAAAAGTAAGGAGACATTTCATGACATTGAAAGAAAATACATTTTTTTAATGGCCAAAGATCTTATTTTTTACCCAATGAACAGTTAATCTATGTAACTTGTTGCCATGATGTTTACAATGTGGTATATTCAAAGATTTCAGACTGGATCTGACAATACTTGTACAGATAATGAAGGCATTCCCATACACACCAGGCAAAAAAAAAAGTCCTGTTTTTTTTGACTGTTTGACTACTAACAGACAGACACCGAAAGGAAAGTGTCCTGGTGGTGGGTTTTTTCCATTCCATAGTTGCTCCCTGAATTGTTAAGTACTTTTTCCACCCAGACTGTCGTAATTCATGGACTTCAGGGAACGGGGCCATGGGGATGAAATCTGAAAGGCTAGCATAGTATGATCCTTCCATTTTTAAAAAAATGACTGTAACAGACATCACTTCAAGAATTAAGCCGTACTTTCCTGTACAGTGGTCTCGTTATATCTCACGTGTTAAAGAAGATGGGTACGTGCTGAAGACCCCCAAGAGACACCTGTTAATGGCAATGGCTTGGGTACTGTGAGTAGGTAGAAATTGGTTGTACATTAAGCATGAAGAATCAAACACAGCATTGGCATGGTGAACTTCTTTGTATATGAATGATTTAATGACACTTTGCAAGAACAGACTTGTTAACTTGTAAGGCAGTGCTGAATCAGTATTTAGCCAGGATCATAAGAGCAACCGGAGCAGTGAATCAGTTAAAAATGAGAAAGGTTGTGGAGCATGTACAAAAATACAAACAGTTGTGGGAGTGAGAGAGACTACCAGGTGACTAGCTGAAGGCAATAGTTGTCCCAGTCCTGGCAAAAGGAGATCCTGCTGATCAAAATAATTACGGAGGTAAAAGCTTATTGTCAGTACTGAGAAAAATTTCTGAAATAAAGTAGTAGTCAACAGTTCAAAGCTGGTTTTAGAGGGAGTAGCGAGAGAAAAACAGGCTGGCTTCAGATCAGGATGAAGTTGCATTAATCAGATATGCAGATTTTTACAGTTGACGGAAAAAATGGAAGAATGGGGTTTAAAAGCGCTTGTTATTCTCCTTGATGCTGTGAAGGCATTTTATTTGGAAGGAGCCATTACAGAATGCAGCAAAAACGATACAACATTCAGATAAGCACATTGGTAGTACAAATGCTGGGAACTCCTGCAGTGCTATAAGAATTGGCAGAAAATTAAGCAACTGGTTCAAACCAAGTCTGCTATGAAACAAAGGGCTATGAATTCGCCAACGCTTTCATCATGTACTTCAAATGGACATTAGGGTAGTAAATGAGTTGAAGCATGTGACAATGGAAGATCTAAATTTCACATTATGCAAATGACATTGCATAATTGTCAGATAAATGAGGTAAAGTTGATTCTCTGCTAATTGACAAAATTGCTGCAGTCATCTTGGGTTTTAAAATCCATCGATAAGAGAAAGTGTTTCTGTCTTGGAAAGAATAGACATTTTTTATATATGCCTAGGGAGTTTAATTGGTGCTAAGGAAAAGGAGGAAAAAGTAAAAAGATGTGCTTAGCCAAAAGCTTAAAACATGAAAGCAGATATGTACTGAAAGAGAGCACTAACGGTCTATAGGCCAGAAGTGGCTGCATTAAATAATAGAGATCTGAAGGTCTCCTCCAAAGGAAGAGAGTTCCTCCAAAGGCAGCGGGCATTACACAGCATAAGAATGACAGAGAAATTAGGAGCAGGCAAGGATGCCAAATCAAGGTCTGGGACCGGCTAGAGTGGAAAAACGTGACGATGAGGAGGGATCCTGGAGGAGGAACTCGGATGAGAGAACGCTGAAGACGTTCACGCACGCACACAGCTAAAGGCTAAACTGACCCGCTGCCCCGTGGCCGGACCTTTCTGACAGGAACGGGACTGATACGGATTTGGCAAAGGCATAAGCTCTAGACAAGGGTGTTATACGACTCCTGAGTCTGCAAAAAAAAAGAGACAGGAAAGAAGACATATTAAAGTCTCTGCCTTGGCCAAGTTCCAACTCAATTAATTACAATCTGCCTTTTAAAATTCCCCCTGAAGTTTCAGCTAGATAATATATTCTTCCATGCATGTCCTGTGAGGCTGAGAAGTGTCGCAGCCCACCGCTGAGCTACCGTTTGCAGATAGCAGGATTTCTGCGTGCAATGCTTATGTTAGGTCAAGTTTGTGAAGGCCTTGGGACCCTTGAAAATGAGAAGTGCTTGGTAGACCGAAGATGATGAAACCATAGAAAAACAGCGGCAGTCACTTTGCCATAAATCTTCCCTCTGTGCAGTTTTTTGGTAAATGTGCTCATTTCTGCCTTCTAGTGGATAAAAGGTAGAAGAGAATTGCAGCAGAAAAAGGAGAACTACTGAAAGGAAAATTAGCTTCGGATTCCTCAACATCAGTATTAACAAGGCCTGAAGACCAGACTCAAGCAAAAACCTTGTCATTTTTACTTATAACAATGACTGTTGCATTCACTTCTCACCCTGACTTCCACTGATTGTAACGGTACAAAACCCAACTCCTCTCTTTTAGTATGGACCCAACCCTACGTGGAAGGCCAAGGATACTGAAATGTTCAATATTGGACTGATTTTGATTACAACAGGTCCTGCTGCATCCACTTCTGGTTATACTGCAAATAACTCTGCCACTAATATGGAAGACAGAAAAAAAACCCCTTCCTTTCCTGCGAGAACACCTTGTAAGAAGGTGGTTTTCAGACTAGCAGAAGAAGCAGTGCATAGGAGATGCAGATTGCCACGCAATTTTTCTTTATATAAGCAATCATTGCTCAGTTTAATCATTAACCAATTTACAGTTAACACTGATGTTCTAGAAATCTGAAAATTAGGCTAATGATATATTAGCCTCAAAACTGATGAGTGCAAATTTAAAGACTTGATGTAGGTCTGATGAATGGGTCCCCAAATACATTGATGTACACTAGAAATTACAAAGGCACCCAATGGTTTCTGGACGAGCGGTGCAAGGGGAAAGCTAGTTAAGACTTGCTGGAATTATTTTCAAACAGAAGGCTTTCATTATTTTTTTCTGATACACATACACATTTTTTCATGTAGGAGAAATAAAAAATCAATGGAACCACTTGTCCAATTAGATGTTTCTTCTGTTTCTGGGAAGGAAGAGCCCCTGGCAACCACACAGGCTAGGACCAACTGGCTGGGGCGCAGCTCTGCTGAAAAGGACCTGAGTCACTTGGTGGACAGCGAGCTGAACATGGGCTTGCAGTGTTCCTGGCAGCAAAGAAGACCAACAACATCCTGAGGTCTATGAATAGGAGCACAGGTTGCCCGAGAGGTTGTGCAGTGTCCAACCTTGGAGGTTTGGGAGACAGGACTAGAGACCTTCTGAGGTCCCTTCCAACCTGAACTATTCTCTGATTCTCTGATTCTCTGATTTCAGGTTTCCCTGAGCATAAAAACTATCTGTAGTCACAGGGTTTTGAGATGTCCTGTTAAAACAAAGACATTTCTGATCCTTACCTATCAGCTCCAAAGGCCTCAGGAGGAAACATCTCTTTTTTGCAGGCAGTGAAAGTTTTGACTTGACTTTAAATGGTGCCAAAGTTTTGCCCTTCGGCTCAAATCCTCACTCTGCCACTTTGGCTTGTCTTTCGGGGGCTGTGGTGGGATCCAGCCTTGGCTTGGGGTCAGGCATTGCAGGTCTGTGTCCAAGCCTCACCTCTTATCACATCTTAAGTCCATTAAAACTGCAGCACCAGGCGAAGGTTAACAATCTCCTGCCTTCTTTCCTTCTGCAGTAAATCACTTGCAAATCTTTCTAGTGGACTGTAAAAACTGAAAGAGGTCAAGTACATAACAAGCATTTGAAAAGGGCAGGACCTTAAAAAGAGAGTCTGCAGCTATGGTGATGGAGCGTAGATTTGGTGTGAAATTATGAAATGTCTGGGGGCAGTAAGAAATGGGGCAGCAGAGCTGTTTTTCAAGGCAGCCTGCTTGTCCCACCCCCTCCCCTCTCTCCTCTCATAGCTTTCCCCTTTTCCGCAAGGAGAGCACTTGCTCCAGAATTGGCTTCTGCCACATCCCCATTTGTTCCCCACACACACAAAGAGAAAGGGCAGGCTGAAAAACTTCTGCTGAACTCCAGTAATTATCCAGAATTAAAGTGGGGAACGTGGGTCATTTCAAAGATGAGGTAAGTGGAGTTTCATGGAGTTTTTTTATAGAAATTTGGCTTCTGACACTGACTTTCAGATGAAGAAAGCATGTTCAGGAGATCCCTAAGGCTTCCCGTGAGACTTGCACCCAACCGGCACGATGAGGAATGCCAGGATGCTGGTCTTTAGCCCTGGCGCACCATTGCTGCAGAGCAAGGCGTCAAGTGCTTGAGTCAAATTTCGTCTGCATCACTGAGGCCTCCTCCACCCACTCCCACTTGCAAAGAAGAAAAAATAAGACCAGTCCCTCTGGCCACCGCCACTCTTAGCATCTGATACTCGTCATTACAGCTGAGTTTATTCTTTCTATGGCTTCTCATTATATCAGGCAAGGCGATGCTCTCACTTCTGTCCTGACTTGGAAACTCTCCCTTCTCCAGTTAAATCTGGGGGTTCAGGTGTTATGAGTAGGGTTGTGAACCTAACAAATTTATTTTCATCTAATGCTTACGCTACCAGTTCAGATTATTTGTCATTGTTCAGGATTAAATATTGGCATGGGATGCCAAATGCTAACATGTATTTGTGTTCCCATAAAGTTGCTGGTCTGAGTGGGCAGCGAGGACTGGAAAAATCTGGAAACTGATGTTTGGGGCCAGGAAAGGTGAGGGCAAGAAGGGTGTTTTTCTAACAGCATAAATCACCTGGAGGCCACTCAATACGTTCATACAAGGGAGGAAGAGATCCCTAGTGGATGTGCAGGTAGTGGTTCAGAGTTCTCTACTGCCTTTGCCAACGAGACATATTCAGCTTCTTTAATAAAACTGGCTTTGGAAACTGCACTTTAAAGAGGAAGAACAACGTGCAGCACCTGGTAGCAGCCATGCCACTGAAGGGCTTCATTGGTTTTTTCATTCTCTGTAGAGGTCCCAGTAGTAATCTTCAGTCACTTTCAGCCAAAACTCTAATATGATGACAAATTTTACACACGATGAAAAAGTTTGAAGTAATCAGTACTGAGTTAATAAAATGGCATCGCTTACTCGTCCTCAGAATATGCAATCCATATCCTTTCTTAATAAAACTAAAACAAAAAATACACCTTTCAGGACAAACACTTCCAAGATTATTTTTTCCTAACGATCGTCTTTGATGTGCCGTTTGCCACTAGGGATGTGTACGCCCGGTGGCATGTCACCTGCTGAGGATAATTGTGACAGATCGTCAAAAAGTCGAGGATTGCCTCCATTCCTTCATCATACTCTTCTTCACTGGCATGCGTAGGCCAGCAGAATTCAGAGCTGAGCCCCTCTCTGAGATGTCTCCCTGTTCCTCCTTCAAGCCGCAGTGAGTATCCCATGCATCTCAGAGCATCCTTGCTTTGGAGTTCAAGGGATGAGTTAAAAACGGATTTTTAAAGCAGCTCTTGAACGCTCTCTAGTGGTTAAAATAGCAAATACTTTTAATGTCACCTCCTGTCACCTTTTCAAGCCAATTTTAATTAATAAATCACTCACAATGACTCATGTATCTCCGAGTTTAAAAGGTTTTTAAATTATGGTTATAATTATTGTTATAATTATTATAATATTTTATTATAATTTATTATTAGGCACTAGAGTAGTGTTTTTCACTACGCAAAGTACAAAGAGTGAGTCCAATATCGTTCCTGTGCGTCAAGTAACATTTTTCTTTTTCTTTGGCCAACTAACAATTTTCATCCTAGACTGTGTTTGCAAAGGTCAGCGGTCACTGAAAATTCATGTTATCCACAAATACGAATTCATTCCTCCCTGCGTATTTTCCCACACATTTCAGGGTTCCTTACTTTCTAGAGTAGCCATTCAAGCTCCCCATAGAAGCCCTTGAATATATGTCACAGAAAATGCTAATTTTTCATTTCACAGCAGAAAGCAAAGTTGAGAAAGAACTAGGTCACCCAGTTATGGAAATCTGGCAGCTCCAAGACCAAAGGACAGACTAAAGCAAAGAACATGCCACAGACAGTAATGACAAAATGCTTGCGTTGTTTTTGAATAATTAATAGATCACAAGCCTGTGTCCAAGGGAATATTTGCATGAAACATTATTTACATACCTTTTCAAATGTTAATTGCAACCTGTCTTGCAAAAACAAACACACTGGTTCACAGACACATGTTATTTGAATGTTTTCATTTTTTGGTCTACTCTGTTTATTTAAAGACTGTGTCTTCTTGTTTGTCTGCCTTTCTCGTCACAGTTGCTACCTTAATCATCATCATTATCAGTTTAAACATCAGACTGCTTTTCAAGTAGTCTGAAGCAACTCGGAAAGTTGCGCCAGTAACAATCCTACACAAAAATCTTGGGTCATATGAAGTCCTTGGTAAGTCTTGTATCCCCAATACTTATGCCAAATCACACATTTGGCAGATTTAGATTTTGATGCGGTATTCCTTCATTGCAACCAGTGCTACACATCTCTTGCGGCGTGAGCCGTAATCTGCCAAATAATGGCACTTTTGCAGGCTCTTGAGTTCTGGACCAAACTAGCTCCTGCCACAGCACCAAGCACGCCCGGCGTTGCTCTAAATTACATCGGCCTTTGCTGACTTCCTGGCAGGAATCTGTAGTCCCAAAATAACCGGAATTCAGCGCTCCTCTTTCTCCAATCTCATCTTCCACTTCTGGCTTCCTCCAGCTCGCTGTTGGACCGGGGCTTTCTCCCTCTCCAGCACCCATCCTACTTACTGCTGCCAGCCGCAGGTCGCGGCTCTTGCCTTCAGCTCTTCAGGTCCAACAAGGCCTCCTGTCCCCAAATGGAGTCTGTTACGGACGTGGTGACGCAAAACGAAAGTCGGTAGTGGGCCTGTGAGGAGCTGATGTAAGCCTGCTTCCAAACTTCATGTTTGCAAGGAAAACTTTCTGTTAACCAGCAAATTGCACTCCCTGATAATTTTTCATGACATTTCCCAGCCTTCATCCTGATGACAATTTCTCGGTTATTAAGTAATTACAACATGATGTAATTAATTTTACTTTCTAATTAGATAATTGTTTTGTCGTTGCAATTCTCAGTGTAACACGTTATTATTACAATATGTTAGTTACTAATGTCAGTGAATCAAAAATACTTTTTTTAAAACCTGAAATCTTGTGTTGGTCCTCAGATAAACTAGGCGTGCTACAGCCTCCTCAGGGAAAGCTGTTCCCAAATTTCGTATTTCCTCAGCTGCAGTAGGGTCTTGTGCCGTGTGTTTATGACTCGGGTAGCTGCCTGGTGAATAGCTCTATTGCTCTTCAAAGACATTTATAACCCGTTCATCGCTGGGGTGCTGGGGAATAGAATTGCCCAGTGGACTTGAAGAGTTTGGACTTGAAGAGTCCTTGAACTTAATTTCATGACTGCAAAAGACATCATGCCAAAAGTGACTGCCTATAGTCACGTGAAGGCTATCGGGGACCGCTCCATGAAGGAAGGAGAGCCAGGAGCCAAGCGCAAGGACAGCATACGGGCAGTGACCCCATTGACCAGAGTGCAATCCTGAAGTACCCACGTGGGGACGGGTTGGTGACAGTGATGGCTTCCATTGAGAGGCCATCAGAGAAGGTGAGGGGACAAGTCAGGGTCCGGCCAGGGGGTCCAGCCATGATCAGCAGGGGACAAAGCTGAGCAGGGGCCTTCTACAACATAGTTGAGGCTCAGTGGCTTGAAAACAAAAATATTGAAGCACAGGCAAAAATTAGGAATAAATCTGAATTTATGTAGGTGATCTCTTTACCTGTTTTTACATGATTTTTATGGCTTGGGGTTTTTTTGTTTTGTTTTGGGTTTTTTGTTTGTTTGGGGCTTTTTTGAGCAGGTTCATTTGCAATTTGTTAGTGGAAGAATTGTTCAGCTTCCCTGGGATGTATACGGCCTTGAGGAACATACTTATGTATGCCTCCGAGAGTGCTGAGCAGTCAAGAAGAGAAAGGGCTATGGTGCCAGTGGGCACTCCTAAAGACAACACGCCTTTGAAAGGTAGCTGTAACACCAGCGTGTTCGGAAATACTTGTTTAATCATAGAATCATAGAATCATTGAGGTTGGAAAAGACCTCTAAGATCATCGAGTCCAACCGTCGACCCAACACCACCACCCACTAAACCATGTCCCTAAGTGCCTCATCTACTCGTCTTTTAAATACTTCCAGGGATGGGGACTCAACCACTTCCCTGGGCAGCCTGTCCCAATGTTTAACCACTCTTTCAGTAAAGAAATTTTTCCTCACGTCCAATCTAAACCTCCCCTGGCGCAACTTGAGGCCGTTTCCTCTCGTCCTATCGCTTGTTACTTGGGAGAAGAGACCGACCCCCACCTCGCTACAACCTCCTTTCAGGTAGTTGTAGAGAGCGATGAGGTCTCCTCTCAGCCTCCTTTTCTCCAGGCTAAACAACCCCAGTTCCCTCAGCTGCTCCTCATCAGACTTGTTCTCCAGACCCTTCACCAGCCTCGTTGCCCTTCTCTGGACACGCTCCAGCACCTCGACGTCCTTCTTGTAATGCAACCATTAATTTTTCTTCAGATAGACCTTTAGCATAAGGTCTGTGATTAGTCTTCCTCAAAATAGCCCAGCTGAGCCTCAAATACTGACTGTAGCGTGAGAATTATCAACCCATCCTTGCTCTCCTCTGGACTGGAGATATTTTATATCTACAGGGATAAAGGCTTTCTGCATTCTTTTCATGCAAGTATTCATTGTGAGATGCAATTCTGTTCACTGTGAGGAAACATCATTTATATTATTACTTTATCGTCTAAACAGACAGATAGGTAGACACTACCACAGTAGATAGATACATAGATAGACAGACAGAAAAGTATTTAAATATGGTCAATATATTGTGAACCTTAAAATATACCTGACTTGCTTGAGAACTGTAGCCCCTCAGAATCTTCGAAAGATAGGACATTTGTGCTTAAATATGATATAAAAAGAATCATAAAACATTCTGTGAATTTCTTTTCTTTTACTTCATGGTTACATTAATAGGATTTAAAGACTGTGGAATTGTAATGTACAACCTGTATCCTCCTTTGTTAAGTGCAGAGGTTTCAAATACTGTTGTTTACAGCAGCTTCCAGTTCTTTTAGTCATGCTTACTAAGCATACTTTTATTTTCCACGTAAGAATATATTGTATAAGGGGTTTTAATTATTTCCTGTTCCTTTCTGACTGTGCTGTACTGGAAAACAGACATTAGGTTAAGAAGTGTAAATGATATGATAAAGCCCGAGATAAGCAGGTCAGTATAAACAAGTACACAAGAGCCAGACCGGAAAGAGGCATCTTCTCATCCCAGCGCACAGGGATTTACACATCAGCACTATTTTCTGTTTTCACATTGGGAGAAACTCTGCCATTTGAAAGCTCATAATAAGAGTTTTTCAGCCGGGAAACAAAATGAAAGCAACAAATTGATCTAGCCACTTGCAAACTGAGCTGTATACTAGGCCTTTCTAAATTAAGTTAGAGATACTCTACCTTTCTTCATGAAACATCCTAAGTGATTGGGAAATAAAGGAGACGAGTAAGCCAACATAAAATTTGTCAAAACCAAACTGTGTCAAACTATTTAATTTGCTTCCACGAAGAATATCGCATGGACAGAGGAGGAGCAGATGACATATTCTGACTTTAATAAGGCTTCTAATACTTTCTCACACAACTCATAAGCAAGCTAAGAAAACATGACCTAAATGAAACTACTGTAAAGTGGGTGCAAAGCTAGTCTACTTAAAGAATAATTGCCAGCGATTCCCTGTCAAAATGAAAGGAGATATGAAGCAAGGTATCACTGGAATTTGTTCATGTGTCCACACTAATTAATATTTTCACTATGACCCAGACGGTAGAACAGAGGGTCTGAAAGCTGTGGGATAAAAAAGTCAAATACTTTGGAGACAAAATGTGAAATGGTCAAAAAAAGAGATGAAACTCAATGTGGACAAGTCCACTTAGGCAGCAATAAGCAACTTTATAAACTCATGCTGGGGGATAATGTGTTAGGCAGTATTTCTGCAGAAAAAGATCTGGAGGTGATAATGAATTACCAGGTGAACCTCAGTGTACGGTGTGATTTTGTTGCAGAGAAAGCAAACATCGTATCTAGGCGCATGTATCCTGTGAGACACATAACGTAACTGTATCATGATCTCATCATTAATAAGGACTTGGCTGAAGTAAGGTATCCTGGTTTAAGCACTGCAGTTGAGGGTACATACAGACCAATTGGAGATAGCATTGAGGAAAACATCACGAATAGTCAGAGGTCTAATAAACGTCAACTCTATGGAAAGGTTGAAAGAACTGGGGTTGCCTGACCTAGCAAAGAACACTGTGAAGAAAGACGACTGTGTTACCGTACTGTGTTCGAAAGACAGCTTCAAAGAGAAAGGAAAAAAATGTAGTATTTGTGTCCAGGATATTTGGGATGAGAAGTAGCAGCACCAACACTGGAGTAACAGAGATTCAGATTACATGCAAAGACAATTTTCTGTCAGTAAGCATCATGAAGCATTAAAATAACCTGCCTGGGAGGCTGACATTAGCAGTCCATCCTGGGACTAAACTGCATCCTGAGTCCAGCCTGTCCTATATCAGCATTATGGATTCCTTAAAATAACCAGTCGTCCTTCACCTTCAAGTTACTTTCAAATTTACTCCTCCTTTACCTTTCTTATGTATGTGATACGCAGGAAGATTTTGACATGCCAGTTGGAGAGCATGAGGTTTGATTAGCAATCTTCAGGCTCACTTGGAAACTATGTGTCGTGACCATGAATACGTTATTAATATCATTAGAAGAAACGTTGATGACGATGCATGACCAAATCAGCTGAAGAGATGAAGAGCTTAGGCACAAATTTACTGGGGGCTAAGTGGGCAGGCAGTAGCTGGATCTGGCGATTCGACTATGAAGAACTATTTGGACTCCTCCATTCACAGATTCATAGAAATAAAGAGAAAAAGTTGGTATTGGACCCATCACAAGCCCCACGTTACCCATTCCATCTACAGTAAAATTCGGCCTCCCTCAGGGAGGAGCTGGCCCTTGCTGCTCCCTGACAGTATCTTTGCCCTCCAACTATTGATTTTTATGATACCTTTCAGCACTGGATTGAATATCCTTCCAGTAAGCGCCACTTTATCTCTGCAGTTATAGAGAATAGCTTTTTGAAACAAAAAGGATTTTTTTTTGAGGTGATTACAAGTTTTGGATGACAACCGCTCTAGATGTTCTCCAGAAGTAGAGGTCTAAGATACTTAGACCGTGATAAGCCTAAAGTTTGACTTACAGCCTTGTGATACTCTCATTTAAACTGGTGTGATACAGTGAAGTGGCTGACAGCTGCAAAAAAAATGCAAAAACTGAATAGAAAATTGCTGTTTAGGAAGATGTTTTGGTTGGAGCTGCAGCATTTGACATAACACTACCCAGTATTTTCCTTAACAGTAAGGAACTAAATACAGAATTACTTGATATGATTTACAAATACAAAAAGATGACTGAAAAGGTAAATTAGAGGCAGGACAGGCATAGAACAGTCTGGATAGCGTGGTAAGCTGGGCCCATTCAAATTAGCTAATTCAGGCAAATACAAAGCCCTGAGCGGTTCTGAGCTGCTTTTCCGTGTTGAGACTTCTTCTTTGGTATGTATGACCAACCTACTCCCTTCCCATGTCAGGACTTTGTACATTAAAATGAATGCTTGACCTACTTTGCATACAGTTCATGTAGCAAAGTACTGTCCCAGCCCGGTTATTTACTTCCGTAAGCTGAAGACTTTTGTAAACAATTGCTTCATGAAAGGGCCAAAGAACTGTGTGACACCTGTAGAAACAGAGACACATTTTGTAATGATTTCCCGTCAATGGCTATGTAGGGAAATCTATCATTTAGTGGCATTTAATCAATTTTTGCTGTATTGGATTGGAATTATGCTAGTTTTGACTGAACATACCATTAGACATCATTCAATCTCCTTTGAACCCAAATATCTTTTGAATTTTTTATTGCTCTTGCTGCTAACAACAATGTTTAACATTTGTGGTACAAAAATTTTATGCAGACAAAAACATACACTGAGCTTTCAATCCTTATTCAAAGAGAGGTTTATTTTGTCTGGGTTTAATTTTATCATGAAAGTTAGCCAGCCTGTGGGTTTAGATAGAAACAGACAGAAAAGGTGTATTCAGACTTTCCAGTTACAGCTGACGTAAAATAATGATGAATGAGAACCCGGAGAGATCTAGCATGGGAGATGTTTCCCTGGAACATGAACAGCAAAGCTAAGTGTCTCCTAAATCTGGATCTGTCTGTCGGGCAGTGGAGGTCTCCCTCATCTTGAGCAATTTTGTGGTCTAAAGGTTCACGTTTGTGGAAGTGCTACATATGCTGGGGGGACGTTCTCTCCTCTCTTGCCTTTCTATAGTGACTAAACAAATGTGACTCCAAAATCAGCAACTCCAGAGCTGATCTTCACTCACAGCTCACAAACATGAAATACAAAGCCAGCTCCCTACAAATAAAATGATTTGATCTGCACCATAGTTATGCTGAAGTGCGATTTCACCCAGCTAGCTAACATCGAAGAAGTCAAAGGCGAGGAGACCCAAATACAGATTTACAGGGAGATCATACCACACGTGGTAAGTAAGGGGGTACTTATCTCTAAGAAATGTAAAGGTTGAGACCCACATGCTAATTACAAGTTTGTCATGCTGGAATTTGACAGGATAAAGCTTACTCACAGATCAGAAGTGGTTCAACACTTCCTTAAAGTAAAGAGGATGAGGTCTCGACACTTCTTTGATGGTGGGGAATTCTTACGTAGGGTTTTCTCTGTCAGGCGTGGATGATCAATATTGTTGGCACAGAAGTACGACGAATTTGTGGTCACTGTTTTTTGAGGAATGGTACGAAAGAGGTAGATGAATATATGACAGCATGACCTGCCTAAAATTACAGGCACGTTAAGTATTAACTTTAAGAGCTGAGATTGACTATGCAGTACGGTTCGTGTGAAAGTGATTTTCGAGTGAATTTTGGAAGTACGGAAGTTTTACTTAAGTTGATGCAGACTAGGGATCCACGCGTACTTCAGCTGTTCCCAGGCTGCTCCGAGAGACTGCTGAAGGGTCTGGAGACGGACCGCTCCGCAGAGCGATTGCAGCGCAGTACTGACGGTGAATTATGCTATGATACAACAGTGACAGATATTTTTGGTACAAAGTTGCTGTGTTATAGTAAGGATCTGCTAAATGAATTTAGTAAGGCTTATCCCATGCTAAATTTACAAATCTCTTTTTTTTAAGTATAATATGAAAGTCCTCCTTTTGCAGTCCCTCTGTAAGGTAAGTACTTAACGCTTTGCTTATAGTTACTTATGCTTTAGCATGTAAACTTAGCAGTAGTCTCAATTCCATCTTCGGCTAACCAGAAAGGCATCCAGTGTAATTATAAAGAGCCTTGATGCAGTAATTGTCATGTAATTATCGCTCATGTAATCTCATGTAATAACCGCTCTCGGGAGCAGTAACTTTTTTTTTTTTTTTGTGAGACCATGAACATTCGCTATTTTGTGTTACGCTCTCCCATGAAGAGTAAATATCTCATGTTGGTGGACAAGATCAGGGCTTTATTCTGGTCCAAGATGTATTCTTAATTTATTGTCACCAATTCTCCCATCAGCTCCGATTTTTCTTCTATTGAAGATGTTTTTCAGTTCTTCAGCAAAACAGGTTTTGAGTACAAACTACATTAGGATCCCATGACTTGGCTGAAAAACTTGCCTAAGCTGTTGAGTGCCCAGAGCTTGTGCAGAATTGCAATGGCAACGTAAGAAAAAGGAGAAATGAATAGGATTGGATGAAACAATTCCATATTATTTTAAAACATTGTATTTTGTGGTCAAAAAGCCTCAATGTGCTTCACATGTTCATGAAGAAACTGCATTTGACTTGGGAAAAAGTTGATTTCAACCCCTATGTAAGGGGCTTGGAGAAGTAAATGCATAAAAATTAAATATTGTAAACATAATGGTATTAAAAAAATCTTCTCGGTGAATAGTGAAAAGAAATGGACTTTCAATGTTCAAAGATATTTCTTTTATATTCATTTATTCAACTGAAATAATTGGGTTGAGTTGGGTGATTTATTACACTTGTCTTACAACCTGTTATGCAAAAAGAGATGATTTGGAAAGCAAATAATCTAATATAAAATGCCAAAGCATTGAGCTGCTACGGAACACGCACGCATACATGAAAAGTAGAAGCATAAGAAGCAATATTTACAGATGGAATGGAGGAAAAAAATCTGACCGTTCAAAATGAACTACTACAGCATTAGGTCAAAGAAAACAGTTTCTTGCTGGATTATCCACTTGAATTAACTCACGAGAAGCAAGAATCAGAATGGAAACAAGGGCAAGGACCGCGTGATTGTCTGCAGGGATTTGGTGAGGAAGGGTAATGAGACCTCTCTCTCTTGGTGGTGGAGAACCATTAGGTTGGCCCAGTTGTTCAAGACACAGCGCTCTTTCTTGTGTCAATGCAATTGATTGTGTGGATCCATGACTAAACAGATCAAAGAAAATTTCAGCTTTAAAAAACAATGGTACAAATGCAATCTTAAACTGGCATTACAACCAAAATTCCATGTCAAATCTGCAATTACTGGGAATTGAATTTTCAGGGCCTTATATTCCCAAAGTCTTCCATCCATTAATTCCAGAGAGACAACTGGCTGAATAAATACTAAAACCTTTCCAATGTTATTTAGCTCCCCAGCCCGCTGAAGGCAGCAGCATTTCATTTTCAAGCTGTACCTCACTAAGGCAGCATAGTATTCATTGAAAAATTTCCTTTACTTCACAGAAAACACGAGGCTATTTCAGTACAATGTCTTTAAATTAATATTGAATAATTATTGTCAGCAGAGAAGTGAATGTTCAGCAAGCGCCAGCTAGACATGGTGCAGCTTCAGGTCACAGAAAAGTGTGAAACTAAAATGAAGTATGTTATGTAGCATTCGGGGATCGTATTTGCAGAGAGATGCTGGTATCTCCAACGCAAATCCCAGTATTACACACAAATGAGGCAACTGTTTCCAGTGACTGAAATTAAGGCCCAATTACACCTGTGGCACGCCACCTCTCTGGAACCCTCCCACAGTTTTAGGGACGTGCCTTAAAGGCATGAATAGGCAGAAAACGTGTTGGAGTCACGCTTATGCCGGGAACGGCCTCGCCCCCGGGAAGGCGGGAGCGGTGCGACGGGCTCCGCTGAGGGGAGACCCCCCCCGCCACCTCAGACCCACCGCCTCAGCGAGGCAGGGCCCGGCAGCGCCCCGCTCCTCAGGGGCGGCCGCAACCAGCCCAAGGCCGCCGGCTGTTTCACGGGCGGCACAGCCCCAGTGCCGCCCGGGGGTGGTGGGGAGGGCCGGCCCCACCCTCCCCACGGTGGGGCCCGGCGGGGACGCGACGCCGCCGCCACCGGCGGCGGGCGGGCGGGGGCCTGTGGCAAGCTGCCCCGCCTGGCTATTGTGTCTGGCGCTTAGGCGCCCGCCGCGCGCCTGAAAGACCCGCCAGAGAGGAGCCGACGGACGGCGCCGCTGCTGGGAAGCGCCTCCTCCGCCTGGGCAGGGCCGGCGCCGCAGCGCGCCGGCGGGCGGGCTCAGGCGTTCTCCGCGGGCACTCGCGAGCGGCGAGGACCCCGCGCCGCTCGCTCCCGGGCCGCCTTGCCTTACGCGCTGGCGCGCGCGCCCTCGCTCTCTCCCCCAGTAGCGCGGTGCGGAGGTAGCAGGAGCAGCGCGGGGCGGCGGGGCCGGAGTGGGCTGAGGCGGCCGTTCCTAGAGCGAGAGCGCAGTGCACCGAGTCCCCCCGCTCCCCCGGGCCGCTGGCGCGCACGGTGAGGAGGGTGGCGAGGCCCTCCGGACACCGGCGTCGGGGGGGTGGGGGGGGGGAAGGAAGGGCCGAGCTCGGGAAATGACCGCGGCCCCCCTGAGGGCCGCCGGCGGCGCGAGGCTGCCCGGTCACGTGACCGCCCTGCGCGCGCGCCCGCGCGCGTCAGTTCGCTGGAGGGTGGGTGGGCGCGCGCGCGCGGGCCGCACCTGCCGGCGCGCGCGCGCCCTGGGCGTGGGGAAGCGGCCGTGTGCGCGCCCGCCCTCCCGCGTGTCCCCTCCGGCGGCCCGTTCCCCCGTAAAGCGCCCTCGCTCGCTCTCTCCTCTCTCTCTCTCTCTCTCTTTCTCTCACACAGAGATGCCCTCGGCTACCAACAGCACTATGGCGAGCAGCAGCGGGAAGGCGGGCCCGGGCGGTGAGGCTGCCCCGGCAGCGGCGGCCGCCCCGCAGGCATCGGGCGGCAGCATCACCTCGGTGCAAACCGAGGCCATGAAGCAGATCCTGGGAGTGATCGACAAAAAGCTGCGCAACCTGGAGAAGAAAAAGGTGCTCTCCCGTCCCCCTCGGACGGCGGCCGCGGGCTGACCGCCCGCCCTCCCCCCCCCCGGCTCGGAGGGTGGGCCCCGGGCCCCTCGGTCGCCCACCCTTCTCGCCCCCTCCCCTCACCCCCGGAGGCCTGCGCTTTCTGGGGAGCCTTGCCCCCGGCCTCGGGCCGTCTGAAGGGACGTTGAACCGTCCCACCCTATTTTCTTTCCTCTTCCTTGTGCCGGCGAGGCGGCGGCCGGTCCCCTCAGCCGTGCCCTCCTCGTCCCTGGGCCAGGGACCCTGCGGCCTGCGCGGGTTGTTCCCGGCGTCGCCCCCAGGGGCCGCCCGCTGGAAGGTTCCAGAAGGGCGAGCGCCTCTCTCCTGGCCTTTCCCCTTCCCCTTTCGGGGGTCCCCCGGCTCCTTCTGTCGGGCGCCCTCTCCCGCGGCCCCGTACGGCCCCCAGGAGCCAGCCGGGCTCGTTCCCCGCCCCCCCCCCCCCCCCCCCCGGTGCGGCAGCGGCCGGAGGGGACGTGGCTGCCGCCCCCCCTCCAGCCCCGCGGGCCGCGGCCCCCTCCTCGCTCCCGGCGAGCCCCCCTCGGCGGCGCGGCTCCCTTCCCCCTCCCTTCCGCCTTTTGTTTCCCTCGGCGGAGCCTTGCCCAGCCCCGCTCTCGGCTCGCCGCGGGGAACGGCCCCCGATTTCCCTGCTTTACTCCCCCCCCCACCCCCTTTCCCCCGCTCCCGTCGCGGGAGCGCTCCCTCTCCCCGCCCCGGAGAGCCGAGCTGCGGGGAGAGACTGCGGCGGGCCGGGCTCCCCTCAGAGGCCGTGCACATGGAAGCGGGAGCTAACATGGCGGCGGCTGAGGCAGCCTCAGCCTTTCCGACGGAACTGCATTGTGCGAGCAGCCTGCACAAAGCCGGGGGCCGCCGGCCACCCCACCCAGGGATTTTTCACCTCTCGTTTTTCATCGCCTTAAGCTCACCCCTTTGGGAGTCTTAGGTCAGCTGGAAGTGGCCTTTAAGGAGTTATTTTTAGAAATAGCAGCTACTAAATCCGTGGTCCTTGGTTCGAGTTGTGACAGAAGAGAAAAAAGGGTGTCGTGGTTATTTACGGTTTATGTGACACCCTCTCAGTGCTCAGTGTTGCTAGACTAAATGAGCCTCAGAGGGCTTGCTAACCTACAGAGTGTGAGGTGTCCGTCAGAAAAATACTAACATAGGTGTAGCCTACAGACTTGCTTCAAAACACTGTATTACTAAGCTAAAATTAGGGAATACTAGAAATTAATTTTATGTCTGCGTTGAAGCTCTAAATCTGTTATTGCTCTTAGAAGTAAATAAGCACAATTTTTTTTAACTAGCACTTTAGATCGTAGTAGTCTAGATTAGTATTGTATATTTGCAGAAGGTGGAAATACTAGCAGTGAATTAGTCTGTACAGGTGAGTTGCAAGTGAAACAAGCTGTGCTTTACCTATAAACATGTGCGAAGTGTAGTTTCCCACTTAAAAAAATGGGTGTTGGATTTTCCCGATTTTTAAAAAAGAAACAGCAAAAAGCAGCGAGCCAGGGGCTTTTAGATAAGTTTTAGAATTGGAGGGTCTTTTCTTGATCCTTGTCTGAATACTGTCATGTATAGATAGGACAAGATGTCTGTCTTAAACTTGCCATTAATACATATGAATGTGTGTGCACACAAGAACATCGGTCCTCAACTCGAGAAAGAATGCAGATCTTTCTGTACGTCTCTAGTTGTTTGAATAAAATAAAATGGTTTGAAATGATTGTTGTATCTAACATACACAAAAACCGTCTAAAAATATTTTTCTATGATGTTCAAAATGTGTATTTTAAAAACTAAAATTAGCAGGTGAACATTCTCCTGATCTATTCTGTACTTTGAAGTGATAAAGAGGAGAAGCACACTCTTAGTGGTATGTGGGTCAGCTTTCCTTTCTAGTAGCGTTTTTAAATAAAAACTTTTTAAATAATTTACACCTAATTTACATTTGACTTAGCCATTCCATTCTATTTGAATGGACTTTTGGTCAACTTTCATAGTATCTTAAGTTAGAAGGATGTGTGGGAGGCTATTATTCTGGCAGAAGAGAGTGAAAATTGGTGATGCTGGTCTCATGAAGGCCCTAGTGGTTTGGTTTTGGGGTTTTTTTGTTTATCTGTGGCTGCTGTCGGTACGACACCATAGTTCTAAAAAGTTGCAAGTGAATACAGGGGATGAAGTGCCTTTTTTTCTGGAAATGGCTTCTGTTGAAAGATCTTCCATTACAATCACTTACAGCATCTCTTTTTGGGGTACTCGGTGCTAGGCAGTGTGGGCTTAAAAAAGAAAAGGCAACGACTGGGTCTTGAAAAAGAAAAGCTAGGTGTGCTCTCACACCAATGAATTAAAAGTTCAAAGATTTCTGTAAGTCTTAATGGGCTGAAGAAGTTCTGAAACTTACTGAAGTAGGACTCTCGTGTAATAAACACTATAAAAGCCATGAGATACCGTTTTTGGTGTATTAAAGCAGAATTATTAATTTGCAGGCTTGAGCCTCTCCTTGGTGGGGGAGTCAACAGTTTAGTTAATCAACGTTCTTTAATAAAGAGAACGTTGTGTGCTTAGGGTCCTGAAAACAGAGCTTATTGTACACGTGGGTATCAGTATTTTTACTTTATTACTTGCTAAGTTTACTCAAATACACAAATTCATTGATTTTCCTTTATTTTGAATCTTTTGATGACTATTTTTTTAACCATCCAGAAAGTAAAATCATACTGGATGCTGCACAGACAGGAGCGGGTGAAAAATCCAGTAAATCTCACTGAAAACTTCTGCTTAGTTGAACATTTAATCCTTTCTTTGTCAGCAGCTGATAGTGAAGTCCAGTAGAGATGATTTTGAGTTTTGTATTTGAGAACGAATACAAGAATTTACTTGACTTAGACACATGCTTTTGAAGGATGAAAAATAATTCTTCTGTAAGAGGTACCATCTTAGGTTTTAAATGGTATGTGCAGCTTTTAGTTGAGGAAAGGTCACTCTTTATGAAGAAATCAGAAATTTTGAAGTAAGTTATTTAGTGTCATGTTTCCTTCTAAACTCTGAGGGTAAAATGATGTGACCATCAAAATACAGTACACAATTTCAAATCATAGTATTTCTAACTTAGTTCAATACTATTTTGACTTTCTGTATAAAGTAGAAACACTAGATTATTCATTATGCTTTCATTTTCTCTTCCTAAGAGTGACCTCATTATTTGAAAGTATTGCTTGTGTTAAAAGGGACTAGGATAAATTGAGCTGCTTTTCATAAATGTATGTGAAAACGTGGACTGAAAATGTCTGTTCTCCACCTCTTTATATTTGGAAATGATAGGAATGCTATCCTGTTTTCTTCCTCTGTTCTTAGATGACTAGATATTTGTGTGTGCATGGGAGGGGGCAATTGAAGGTTATTTTCTACACAAGACCTTCAGACGTGCAACTTGAATATATGTTGACAAGCTTAGTTAATTTAAAAGTTGCATGAACTCCTCTAGGTTTTTGTTAGGTGTCTGACGTTAGAATCCTACTAGCTTTCCATGTTCCCTAGGAGAAAATACTTCAGTAGGACCTGCATTTTCTTCTTCTCCCTGCCCCTTCTGCTTTTTGTTTTTTAGAGGGAAAAACCTTTCCAAATTAAGCTGATTCAATGTAGATCAAACTCATGTCTTGATACAATGACGACTGAAAACAGCGAAGTTATTTTTGCTTTCAACTTGTGTAATATAGCATGAACTGTGTAAAAACAGTTTTTAAAACCAAATGTTCTGTAAGAGGGACAAAATCTCTTATTTGCTAACACATGGTTTAAGGTATGGGCAGGTGATCACAAAGATTATTCTTGGACAACTGTAAATATAAAGTAAGCATGTTAGCTTAAACTACTTGACATGACTTGAGCTTGGTGTATACAGTTAAAAAGATGGCACATTTTAGCTGTAGGTGGTAACTTAAGATGTCGTTGCTTTATCAGCCTGTCTCGTGAGTTTCTGAATGAGTGTAATCCTGACTGGGTTGAAAAATGAGTATTTAAAAAAGTGCCTCTGTCAGTATTACACAAAAATTTTCACTGGAACAGTAGATGGATATTTCAAGTTAATCTGACTTGGTTGAATAAAATGTTGGATTTCCCGTAGGAAACGGTTACGAACCTATAGTGAGAGCTGAGATCAGTTTTCTATTCTGGTAGGTGCAGCTAATGATAGCAAGGAAGTGCCATGCTTCAAGTTGTCCATCAGTAGCAGCGCTCTTAAGTGCTTTTGCACCATTATTTGGGCCACTTGGATATTCAAGACTTGTGTTGCTCCAGAAGCTCTCCTTGTGAAGCTTGGTTTCAAATTTATCTTTGGAGATTAAACATGATTTTGAAACCAAGAAATTGTAAAATTTTTTTGAAACTGTGTATTGAAAACCCAAATCTTTCTTTGAAACCTCTTGATAGCAGTTTTGAATAACCAAACTTCATCTCTTAAAACACCAGCAGGTTTATCTGTGAATTTACTTGGTGTTTGGTAGTTTCTGGTTTCAGCTTGCTCTGTTTTGTTTTTTGTAGCATAGGGATTATTTCTCATAGCCAATTCCGTTAACTAGATACATGATGAGTCCTACAAGCTGTGAAAGATCTTCTTGTTTAAATTTTTCGAATGCTGCTTTGATGTTTTGTTGATGCTTTTCCTTTTCTCTCAGAAGAAAAAGATACACAGAATGTGTTGGGAGAGCCCAGTTTGCGTTCTAGAACCCAATTTGTGTTCTAGAATTCACTTGCTGTTGTAAAAGTAACTAATTTTGAACACAAATGATGCGTAGAACAAAATCGAGGTCTCTTGCAGTGTAGTCAACTTACCAGTAAATTCATAGTGTTTCTATAGGAAATACTGTATGGCGATTTGGAAAGAGAACGTATATATGCAGCCACCAAAACTTCCAGGAATTTCACTCATCTGTGCCTTAACTTAGTTCAGGTTACTGAAGAAGCAATTTTTTTCTCTGTAGTCAACTCATCTGAGTTTAAAAGGTTCACATTTCAAAGGTTGCACGTATCCATCAGTTCTGCATTTCTTTGGCAAGGAGTGGGTCCCGCTCCTAGCCATTCTTGTCTCTCTCTCTATGGCTGTACGTGTTTGGTTGGATCAGGCTCCTGACCCACCTGTCAGTCTGGCCATACGGCTGTCCTTGTCGGCATGTGGCAAGGGTCAAGAATGTGTGGTGAGCAGCAGAATACTCCTTTTGTGATCAGTGTCCTCTGGGGTAACCTGATCATGAGACTGCAGTCTCAGAATTGGTATGTCTTTCTCACTTGCTTAAAAACTAATGCAGATACTTTTTTCTAAACCATCAAACTTACCAGACTTTTGGGGAAAAAACCACAAGAATATTTACCACTGTTACTTCAAAAATGAATTCAGTTTAAACAGAAGACCTGTGAGTGTTTTGTGTTCTGGAGTATTGATGTTAATGCTTCATTACATCTTGGTTACAACTCAGGACTGAAACAGCTTCTTGGGACTTCTGTTAGGTGTGTGTATATAATAGGAAGAGTACCCAGATAGTGAATGTGAGGACTGTGGGGGGTTTTGAGATGTTTTGAACTTCCATGTCTCATTCCTGATACAGTTTAAGTGTTTTAGCTTTTTGATTTTTTTCTGCCTATTTTCCTGAGGAAATGGGAAGACTGATTTTTGGTTTTTGTTTTTTTTAAGTCATTTCTGGGCAGTCTTTGCTGACAAGATAGACTGATGAATGAGTGTGGAGATGATGGTGGAGGGGGCAAATAAATTACAATGTACAAATGTAAAACAAGTTAATAAACTTCTGTTGCATAGCTTGGCTTTTCTTTTGCTTCAGTGGGAAATGTATAAAGCAGCTATTTTAAATTTTGGATTATTTTAATTGCTTAATGCTGTTTAAAAAAATGCATGCAGTTTTTTGAGATATTTCAGAAAACAGACTTGCAGTAGTCCCCTCCATCTTTTCTTTGCTTGTGGTGAAGTGTGCATGACAAAATGTTTACTTCAGCTGGTTGGAGAGGTTACCTTCTCCCCTTCCACCTTGCAGCTTTTCATACACACTTTTGCCGCTGTAACTGGTATAAACCTTACCGTTGAAATTATCTGGTTAAATATAGTGCCTCCCTCCTGCTCCTGGCCCCCTTTTTTAAGGGTTATTTTTAATCGGATCATTGCAGTGATCCAGTTTATAGCATAGCACTGTAAATGACTGTAACAGCGCAGCTGAGTGGTCAGGCATTTTTAAAACCAGTATTGTTTTTGAAGCTAATGTCATGTAACTGCATATTTTTTTTCACTTTAGGATAACATTTTTGAGGCAATTCAGAGAAGGTAATGAGAGTGTGAGGGGAAGGTATCTGTTACCGTAATAAAGTAACTCAATTTTGGATTCCTATTAAAATAAAATCTAGGGCATACTTAAGCAATGAACACCATCACCTTCCCCCTGTGCCCCCCAGTTTCCTATACGTGGTGCTTTTCTCCTTGGGAACTCCAAAATACTTCAGGTATCTCAGTGGAAAAAGAGCTGAAGCGCGGTGGCTTGCTATCTGCAGAACTGGGGTCTGCTGACTCATGAGCTGTTTAATAGACAATTTATGTGCTCGCTTTGCCACTTGATTTTTTTTTTTTTTCCCTGCTGGTTTAGCTTTTATGCTTCAAGATGTAGATCCATGATGAGTGAGGATGAAGTTGTGTAAGGGGGGGGTAAAATTAAGAAAACCTTTACTTCTTGCAGACACTGCAGTAGGTTGCCAAGCATGAATTTTACTGCAGTTATTTTACAGCACTAATGCTGCTCTTAGATTGCTGTTAGTTGACAGTACAGATTAAAAAGAAAGCATTTTGCTTCCTTAATATTTCTGTCTAATGCAGCATTTGGATTTTACAGTGTCTTTGGGATGATAGAAGAATGCTTACTTAGCATTTGAAATCTTTGTGATAACACGTAACTAAACACATTTGCTTGTCCTCTGCATTGCAGCTGAAAGGGCTTTCCCTTTTGCTTTTACCTTTCTGATACGGATGTTTTTAAGGAAGAAAAAGTGAAGAGAAGTAACTTCTCATGGTTAGAAATAGACATATTACCCTTTTGTTTTTTAGTTGATACATTACTGAATGAAAATGAACAAAGCATTTGCATTAGACCTCAAGAATATTTGACCATTTAAGAAAAACTTACGCGCTGTTTGAATATGTTATTGCAATATGCTTAATCTGAAGATACCAACTATGCTGAAGTAAGGCTGCATGGAAAAACTGTGCAGAAACAATTGTAGTTATTTAGGGTATTTTTATCTCTTCCCTCCCTTATGCCCTTAACCACAAAAATGGATTATGTGAGTGTTTTGCAGCATAATTTTGCACTACGTGTTTTCTTCAACAAAGTTGATCTAAGTAGTGTTCTCCTAGAATTTGATGTTCTATCCTGTTTGTCTTACTGTTGCTGTTTATGGGTTTGTGTTGGAAACTGGATCACAGAAATTGTTGGGGGTTTTTTTATGCATTTTTGTAGACACTTTGAACTGGCTCATATTAGCAGTCTATTAACTGTACAGCCTCACAAACAATTGCATCAGTGTGACCAAGGGAGTTGTAATCTGCAGCATGGGAGTAAGTGGCTCAAGCAAGCAGGAGCTTTTAAAAATTTCTTTGTCTGCAAAGCCAGTTCGTTGTAGGATTTAAGCTACCTTAAGCAGCGGAGGCTTCAGTTAACTTGGTTGGCTTTGCACTGGGGCATTGCAGTGTTTAAGCTCTGTACCCTCCCTTTTTGACCTCACAGCTCGGCTGCTATCTCTAAATCATGAAAACTACTTTCGTGATTGTCCAACCATGTCATCATCTATTCTAAAATGAGTATGTATAAGAGTAAAATGGCCTTATTTCCTGTTGTGGTAGATTTCCAATATGCCAAATGCTCTTCAGGTGTATTTTTTTTATATATTACCAACTGTGGCTGCTGCATTTGACAACTATTACTCTGCTAGTGTCTGTCCCCAGCATGAAATTCCCAGTAATGTTTTCTGGAGCTCAGGAAGATACTACTTTGACTTTGCGTAGGCTGTTACTGGCTCTGATGCACTGAAAGATGAAGTAGTTAAGTGTTAAATCTAACCTGTAGGATTTCCAAAGAAATAAACTCTTGGTGCTAGGTGACGTCAAAAGGACCAAGTCTCATAAGGACAGTTACGTGTTTCAGTAAGTGATGCTGGGCATCAAATGCTTTGTAAGAGGAGCTTTCTTGTTAAACTGTTTCACAGACTTTGATCTTTCCAGAAGGTCTGAAATTGAGCATAGAAGTTGAATTAGCTAGAAAAACACTGGTAAAATATTTTAACTGAAATGTCCTGAAACAAAAACAATAAAAACCAAAGACCACCACCAACAAAAAAACCTGTCACTCTTTGGCATGTATAAACTCTGAAACAGTGGTTGCGTCAGGGTTTTAATTATTTTATATTCAAAATGAAGTGTTTCTGCTGGCTTTCCTTTTCATGTTGCTGTTATGCTAGATGGGGAAGCTAATTGTTAAGGATTCATTTTATGCCTTTCTTTTAATAGGGCCAAGGCAAATTTCATAAAAAATACAAGCATATGTGACAATACAGAAATGGTGAAAACTTAGAACTTAGTGGTTAGTTATGTTATTCTTAGAGACTTTGCTTCCTTTCTAAGAACCTTTCTACTTAACCTGTAGGTTCTTTGTCACTTCCGGCGTGCATAAGTTTTTTACCTGCTTTTGCCTAGTGTCAGTGTTTTGCATGGTGTTATATTTAAGCAGATTAGAGAACTGATCCTGCTGAAAATTAACCTAATGTTTCCTTTTTCAGTTTCTCCCCATGAAAAAGAAATCTTAATGCTCTTGAACAAAAACATTTTAGAGCTATTAATATGAATTGTGTTGGTGGACGTTCTTACACAAAGGATTAGAAACTCTTTTAAATTCTTTAAAACTATCTTAACTGATGCAAGTACAAAGAATTACAGTTCTGAATCTTAATAGCATTGGCAGTGGTTTTTTGCAGTCATGTTTTTGGAATTGTAGTGATAACAGTGGTAATAAGCTCTGACTCAACTGAGTTCAGCTCTGTGTTTCGACTGAAGGAAATGTGCATTGAGTGCTCTTCCCATTAGGAGGAATGTGTACTTCCTCGAAATTAAGACTAGTCATGAAGATGTATTGTGATAGCCAAATAATGTTAAAATATTTGTCTCTTGGAAGTATTTACATTTTTTTAACCAGGAAGACAAGTTTTCTCAGGTACTATTTCTACATGACAGTTGCATGCTTGTGTAATGTGTTACAGTCTGTGTTTACTGTAATACTACAGTACCTAATTTTGTTGGCCCAAGTAGAAAAAAGCAGTAACCTGATTTTGGCTCCTCATAGCATTTTTTCTTTCTTTTCAGAGCAAACTTGATGATTACCAGGAACGAATGAACAAGGGAGAACGTCTGAATCAAGATCAACTGGTAAAGAGAAAAAAAAATACTAACCAGATCTCTATTAAATTGTTTTGTGATCTTTGTGGGGAAGGAAGGGATGAATTTCACTTCCCCTTTCCCCTTGTTAAAAGCTAGATTTTTCTGAGCTCTGACTTGGCCTCAGTTTTTTTTTATTTCCTAGAACATCTCAATTTTTCTGTTAATCAGAAATTGAAAGAATAGGTAGAGGAATGTGTTGTAATGTAATGCTTTATGCTTGTTGAGGTTAGGTTGTGAATAAACTGTGGTGAAAATTGGCATATGTTATAACATAGGACTGTTGGAAGAGCTAAATGATACCTTTGAGGTTCCCTGGACATCATCCTCTTCTTCGCAGGAAATGTGCCCAGGGAGAACTTAAGGAGCTTAGTGACTTGGTGGTAGCTTGTAAATATTGTGCAGTCTAGTTAGAGATGTAGCTTAGACCAAGTTCTGAAGGGCTCTCAAAAAAAGCTACGTCCACGGGTATATCACAGCTATCAGTGCAGCAGATGTGGCGCTCTAGATAAGCTGGACTTACTGGAGGTATGCTGATCCTCTCCTTGTTGAGGCTGGTTCTTAAAAAAGGTGGTTGTAGAGCTTGACTCAACAGCAGTTTTCCAGTTGTAATAAATATAAAGCAAGTATCAAATGAAATTCAGTTGGATGATACAAACATGCATATTGATACTTAAAGAGCTTACCAGATGCTCAGTAATCAACAATATTTTGTTGATGATTTTTAACATTGAAAAGAGTGAAGGGAAAAAAAATGTACCCTGCAACTATTACAGCTGTTCACAATTACAAGAATTAGCTGCTTCCCTTGATCCATGTGATCTTTTCATCTGTCTAGGCTTTGCTTTGGTTCTTCTGTGCTAACTGAAATATCAGTGATCTGTATATTTTTATTCTTTAATGGCATATTGTGAAAATAAACCATGAGAAGTTTTCTGTTTGATGAGCAGGGAAGGGAACTGAAATTTCATATTGAGGAGGGAAGCTCGTGATTGAGTTTTATGAAGACCACAGCCTGACTACCACACTTCATAAAGATAAAATCTTTTTTGGTTGGAGAAATGCTGAAAGTATTTGTTATTTTCCCTTATGTCTTCTGCTTCTACAAATCAGCTAAGAATGATGAATTTTGTAAATCCACCTAATGTATATGTGTAATATGTAATACCTGTATATGTGTAAATTTCTTAGCTGTATTACAGGTGGAAATCCTTAAATACAGTTCATGTTCCTTGCTTTTCAAAGAAAGTAGGACCTTACCTTTTCTTTGGCTCAATTGTTCTTACCAAGAACATAGCCATTATTAATTTTGTCACGGCAGGAGTGTAAATGTCACAGCGGGTTTTTTTTTCCTGATTTGATCCTCTAATTTCTCAGTACTGCAAGGGGTGGGTTAAGGAGTTTGGATTGCTTTGGTGCAAATCAGAATATTAGATTTAAGAAAATAGCAAATAATAAAGATTTCTGGAGAAGGGAACATTATGCTCTGTATAGCGTTTTGATTTTGGCTCTGACTCAAGGTAACAATGCATTAATTCTCGAATCTTTATCTCTTGAGCAGTTTTGAGTTGCCAGATTGCTCTTCTCCCGCATTCCCCTGCCTGCCAGTTAGTTTTTGTCAGAAACTGGCTAAAGCCAAACACTAAACTAGTATGTCATGCATGTGAGCATATATATGCATATGCTTTAGCATATTTATCTAAGAAACTAGAGTTCCTAAAGACATACGCAAGTCTTTTCAATATTTTTGCCAGTGAAAATCAAAATTTGACTTAACATTGTTGCAGTCCCATTCAGGGATGCTGTGTCTCACTTAGGAACTAAAAATGTGGGAATTTGTTTGTTGAAAGTATGTATTTTGTTCTATTGGTGATGGTTTATTTTTGTGTTTTCTTTTTCTTTTTTTAAGGATGCGGTGTCAAAATACCAGGAAGTGACAAATAATCTGGAATTTGCTAAAGAACTGCAGAGGAGTTTTATGGCTCTGAGCCAAGACGTAAGTAAAGAGCAAGTGGTGCCATGTAGGCTATCAGCTGCAATACCAGACACTTAGGCTTTAAACTCTTTCACTAATACTAGATACAGTAGTCGCCTCTATTTACAGAGGTGAAATGCTCATGATTTCTTGTATGTTTGGCTGTTTTCTTTTACTCTGTGTATTAGTTTGTGTCAGGTTTTCTGAAGGCTGTTCCTAAAAGATTTTTCTGATGGACTACATAAATGTATGGGAACGAAAAGAATATAATGTTCTGACAAAATGTAACTGTTGAAAACAGTGGGATTGCAAAAGAGGCCTGTCATGCAACGTTATAGACAGCCACTTACTGCCAATACTAACATTTTCTCAAAACGGAGATTTCACAGGCGTGCTTCTCTCTTTGGCAAGTGGCTGAGGGGTTTCGTGTCTTTATATTACCATAGGATATCAAGTCTCAGCAACTGAAAGCATTGCAGTTCCTTTTTCAAGATTCTTGCTGTCTTGTTAATTGCAAATACAGTCTGAAACTGCAGTGTGGGACAAGGTTAATACTATTTTCATAAAGGATAAGTTAACTGAATACTAGTAAAACAGGTAATCTTTTGTGTTGGTGTTTTATCAAGAATGTAAAATAACAGTGTAATCAAGAATAAGTTCTAAAACTCTAATAGACAGTTCCAGTTATATGAACAGCTTTGCTTTATTTCTTTGTGCCAAGAACTGCAAACAAAAAGACACACTTTAGAGCTCTGCAATATCATTGCAAGGAAGAATTAGTTCTGGGGCAAGCTGAAAGCGTAACTCATTCTACAGGACTGGAAGATTCTAAATGCAGTAATACAGTTAGAGTTAATGAGTTACAGAAAGAGCAGCAACATTGGTAGAATTGATTGTGTAGGCGATGTTAGTGCAGCAGACTGGTCTAACGAGTGTATTTAGTTTGTGAACAGACTGTGATAATTTGAAGGGCATCAGCATCCTCACATTACAAACTGCTTTCTATGTTTGATGTAGTTGTAAACTTATAGGCCTCTAAGCCAAGCCGTTTCATTTCTTTTCTTGCATCAGGGTTCCATGTATGTTTACAGAACGTTAGTAATGAGGAACTTTCTTCTTCTGACAAGTTTGTCCTGAAATAGTTCCCTGGTCAGCTAACTGCTAAAAGAAGCAAGTGAATCTGGGAGTAATAAATTGGCGCTCTGCTTTCAAATTTGGTTGCAATTTTTCCTGATTAGAGTTAGTTCTCATACAGTTGATTTTAAGAGATGTCTTTGATTTTTAGAAAAGAAATTTAGATGCTTCAGAGGGAGAAAGCTATTGTCACGACTTACATTTTTTGAAAAAGAAGATTAAAGCCTTGTATAGTTACAAAGCAAGCAAGCTGAATTTTGGATGCTAGATGCTTGGATTAAGAATAAGAATGGAAGAAACGTCCTGTAGGTTCAGATCAGTGATGCATTTAGACCAGTATTAGGACAGCAGTTGTAGAAGGTACTATGCAGAGTACAAGGCTGATGATTATCTGTCATCCATTCCCTTATGTCACCCGTGATCCTCAAACTGAGAATGTTAGAGAGTAGATGCATTCCCGTTCCCTTTAGTGTTTGTCTGTGGACCCTGTGTCCAAGAATTTGTTTAAATCTTTTTTGAGCTTGCTCATACTGTCTGTCTCCCCAGCCTTTCATGGCAAAACATTTCATGAGTTCCCTCCCGTGGTGTGTAAGAAACAAGATTACTTTTGTTTATCTGTTTTAAGCTGATCTCCTAGTAGTTTCAATGAATGCCTCCTACTATCACAGGGTATGGTAAATAACCGCTCTGTTCATGTTATCTGCTGGCCTTTGTGGCCTTTATGAAAAATCTGGATCACACTTACTCCTCCAAGTTGAAGAACCCAGACTTAGGCTCTGCTCATAATCATTTGAGTTGCCCTTCTCTATACCTTTTCTAATTGCTGTAAGTCCTCCTTGAGTTATGGAAGGTAGAAGTTGTAAATAGCCACAATGTTTGTTTAAAAGATACTCAATTTTGTACATTTTTGCCACATTCATCTAGATGAAAATCACTTAGTGTTTACAGAATGTTTGATAACGGAAGCAGATAATAGCAAGCTGGGCTTGTTTGAAGTAACACATTCATGTCTGAAGCTTTAGATGTGGTAACTGCAGTTACTTGACTGAACTGCTTGTAAGTCATGAAGTACAGACTTCAAGTAAGAATGTGATCAAGATCCAATATGATCCAAAGTTTGTGGCATTGATTTTAAAGTTTGTCTTAATTTGTAGAGTTTTGATTCTGCTTAAAAGATACTATTCAAATTTCACAGGTTATTCTTCTGTAATGTTAAATTGATAAGTGGCAGTTCAACACCAACATCCATCTCTACTTACCAATAAAAGACATTTCAGATCTATTTCCCCCCCCCCCCGAGTTCACTACAGAATCCAAGTTTAAGCAATTTAAAATTTCATTTTAAACAGATCCAGAAAACAATAAAAAAGACAGCTCGCAGGGAGCAACTGATGCGAGAAGAAGCTGAGCAGAAGCGTTTAAAGACCGTACTAGAGCTACAGTTTATTTTGGACAAGTTGGGTGATGATGAAGTGCGCAACGACTTGAAACAAGGATCGAACGGAGTACCAGTACTGACAGAGGAGGAACTGACAATGCTGGATGAGTTTTACAAGCTAGTTTACCCTGAACGAGACATGAACATGAGGTAGGCCTACAGTAAAGTACTTTTCTTTATAATTGTAGGTCAATTAACAATATATTTGTACTGTGGTAATTTAAAGACTTGGAAGAAATTAACTCTTACTATTTTTTTTAAGGTTGAATGAGCAGTATGAGCAAGCATCTGTTCACCTGTGGGACTTACTGGAAGGGAAGGAAAAAACAGTTTGTGGAACAACCTGTAAGTATAGTCTCTGTATTAAGAGATAGTGCACTGAATTTGTGCTTGAACTAAAATACAGTGTCTGATATGAGAGACCTTTGGCAGTTAATTATCTTTCTGAGTTTTTAGAGTAGCTACTTTTTTTTCAGACCTTAGCTGGACTGTAACAGAGTAACGTACTGAAGTGTGAGCTTACTGTGTGGTGTATTTTTTTTTTTTTTTTTTACTGATGCAGCATTACTCAGTATTTAAGCTTAGTCCGTTCCTGCTATTTCAGCAGTATTCTGCTGCTGGTGGTGCTTAGTAGCAATTCTTTGTTTTCTGGAAATGTGTGTGTGAACAAGGAGCTTTGTCAATAATATGACCTAATACATAAACTGGCATGGCCTTATTTAGTATGATGTTCTGCTCCCTCTTGTCTCCTGCAGAAAGCATTCTGGTTTTGCCCTGTTTTGATTGATTGAACTCTGTAGATCGGGGTGTGATCATGCAGATGGACTGCTTTCTTGCAGAAATGTAAATTTTCACAAATACATACCTTCTAACACTAGACCTTAAGAAAATGACTCTGCTAGGCAGTTGTCTGTTTCGTGTATCATGGGGAATTTTTGAAGTCTCTTAATTGGAAATCAATAGGAAAGTTTTAGGGAATAGTATCCTTTTTTGTAGGTAAAATGGCTAACACCTTTCCTCCTTTAAAAAAAAAATTCAATTATCTTTATTACATTAGAGTAATACTGAGCTGTTGAAAGAGTTTTTTGTGTTCTATTCATAGAAAGTGAAATTATAGTTTTGCAATTGTTATGTAACCTGCTTTATTGAGGAATGATACACAGGAGATTGTAAGATACTGTGGCCTTAATGGTCATAAGATTTTCCTTGTTTGTGGCAGAATAGGAAACTTGAAATTGTTTATATTGTGAGGAGGTACCAGGTTAGTATTTTTTTAATTAATATTTGTTCTGCAAGAACTCAAGTCTGAAATGGTTGTGATGTTAGATCTTTGTGAGAGCCCAAAGATATGTACCATGGTTTTTTTTTGAAGAGGTGGAGGAAGGAGAAGGTATGGGGCTAGTTTTCAGGAGGGAGCTGATGTATGCTCCTTGGAGACCTAGTCGTTCTCATACTGGATGAAGTCGGGCTGGGTATTGTATCTGGATCTCAAGATGAGCTTTTAGTGATGTCATTGGCAGCCATTGCTAGTTTGCTTTGTCTTATAATAGGGATGAATGTTAATGTATTTCTGTGTTCTTCTCTGCGTATGTATTGATTCATACAGCAATCATCACTTGCCAAGCGTGCATTGAGAATGTTCCATTTTGAGTCTGTTTTGTTTTCTGTTGGCCTAGACAGTCAGTAATGCTGCCTTGCCAATGTGGCTGATTTGTTTTGGGTTAAGACACCACAGCATTCATCTGAGGCACTGAGTGCAAGCTTGTGCTTGTTTTGCTTACAAAGGCTGTTCTGAGCCACTTCACCTCAGGGGAAGAACCTTCATGAAGGTGGTACCTGTGGAAATTTATACTGGCAGTTGTTTTGTAAGGAATTGACTTACAGTGAGGTTTTTTTTTTAATTAGGAAATTACAAATAAAATCAGCTACAGTTGGAACTTCAGTGAGTTCCTGAAACTTTCCAAACTGAAAACTAAGCAACCAGAGATTTTTGAAATAGCAGGAATTAAAGTACAGTAATTAAATTCATAAACTTTACCTCACTTTGAAGTGTTTCACAAATCTTCTGAAGAGTATTACATGCTCTTAAGATTCTCCTTGCCCTTCAGATTTTTCTGAATGGAAGTTGATTATTAATTGATTCATTTAATATGACTAGTAAGACAGAAGTAATTCTGTAACAGTATTGTCCGTGGACTAGCTTGGGGCAGCAACATCTTCCCAGCAAAAGGGTAATAAAATTTATGTGGGCTCTTTGGAAAGGATGATGAGGATTGAGTTACTGTTAGTCTTTAACTTCTTCCATTTTCCTAGATAAAGCGCTAAAGGAGATCGTTGAACGTATTCTTCAAACTAGTTACTTTGATAGCACCCATAACCATCAGAATGGATTATGTGAGGAAGAAGAAGCAGCACCCGCACCTGCAGTAGAAGACACTGTAGCAGAAGCTGGTAAGAATATGAAGATCTGTTGTGACTAGCACATTCGTTTGTGTTGTACTGTCTTGCCTCTTTGGATTCATCAGGGCGATTAAACTGCAAATGCAGTTTTAAGCGCAAAAAGCACCTGTCTCTGAATTCTTCGAGTATACTAGTGTTTTGAATAGAAATGTCATTTCTTGATAATCAGGTATACCTCTAGCCAGGCAACGTGTATAGGGGCAGTCAACCGTTCATTCAGCCCTGCTCTGAGCCATGAGGAAAGAAAAGCAGAGCTGTGTTCCAGAAGACTTCTGTAAGGCTGACTCTTGCCAGCAACTTCTTTGGAGGGACCGTAATCCTTTCTAATGATCACATTGTAAATGTCTTCCGTCATGTGCAAGGAAAGGCTTACTGTTCTAACTGTGGAGCGTCAGCTGAATGAAGGAACAAAGTCACTTAGTCGTACTTGTTTCTGAACACATCTTTCAGCATTTGTCTGTCCAATATGTCACTTGCTGAAATAAGAACCCAGGCTAACAATGAAATTATTTAGAAGCAGGTTTATGCAAATGCACATTATTGCAAACATCTCTTTCCTAGTTTGTTTTCCTGTAGAAATTATGATTTAAAAACAAAATTTTGTTTGTAGAGTTAAAATGATCAAAGATTAAAGTTCTGGTTGCTTGAGGCTTTTCCATTTTTCAGTGGTTCCCACCAGTTTAATCTTTTCTTAGAAGGGAAGAGTTTTTGAAGCAAAGGGTATGCTTACATACTTAAGAAGCTCAAGAATATGGTACCAAACTTGAAGAAAAAAATTCATGACCTTTTTTTCCCTTTTGAATATGTTGTGGAGAAAATTGACATTTGGGGTGGATGAACATAACTCTTCATAGCAAGAATTTAATGGTTTTTTTTCTTTTAAATTCAAAGCTCTGAGAATCTTTGTTATTGCTTAATTCTCTATTAATGTCCTGTTTTTATTTTCTTCATTCTGAGACACAAGTTCTTCTTTATCTACCTTGTAACATTAGGTTTGTTTCTGAACCCAGCGGATACTTAACTGTACAAGTCAGCAATATTGAGGCTTTAATTTCAGATCTAATCAAAATCCCATCCCCTTGAAGATGTCTGACAAGGCGACTCCTTCATTAATGTATAGCAAGCTTCTAATACTAGGTATTAATGTCACTCAGGAGTAAATGTGTGTCCATTCATTCTTACACCTAGCTGTACTTTCTGTGTAGTAATAGTCTGTAACACTTCTTTAAAGTAAATGGTTTTGATAAATGATGACTGCAAAAATGCGTCACACTTCTTCAAAATTCCACTTTTATTGGGGGAGATTTTTTTATCTAACTTTGTATTTTCTAGGTCTGTAACGTGATTTTTGGTTTGGGATTTTTTTCACGTAAATGGTATATTTTTCTTACAGAACCTGATCCAGCGGAAGAATTTACTGAACCAACTGAAGTTGAATCAACTGAGGTATTAGTCACTGGAAAGATTGTCATTTTGTATAGCTTTAATGCCACTTACTTTTACTTTCATACCCTTTCTTATTTTTATTTTAGTATGTAAACAGACAATTCATGGCAGAGACTCAGTTCAGCAGTAGTGAGAAGGAACAGGTAGATGAGTGGACAGTTGAAACGGTTGAGGTAAGATCTTGTGTACTGCAGGTAAAATTGCAATCCCTGTTTCCGCTGACTCTCAATTCATGATAGGTTCTAGTATTGCACCCCTTCTCCCCCAATATATATAAAAATACATATATTTAAGTAGGCTTGGACTCACTACTCATTCTTAAATTACATATTTAGCTCAGGAGTACCTAAAATAGAAACTACGCAGTCTGGCTAAGTTTGTGGAGAACTTGCTGTTGTTCAGTAGTGGCTTGCTTGGGAAAATGGAACTTAAAAGTCTTACGCTTAAAAAGACTTAAAAGATTTTTTTTTTTGAAGACTTTTTTTTTTTAAGAGAACTTTGCTGCAAATATAGAACTTAAGTTTATCTATGCAGCTGCTGACAACATGGCATAGTTGTGCATTTCATTAAGCTGTTCCATGGAGAGGGAGCGGAAAGTTAATATCTCAACTAATATCTACTCCAGATTGCATATGCACATAATTTGGTGTTAAAATATAGCTTGTATGTACATCTCTGCTTTCAAGAGCTATAGTTCTTCAAGTATTTAACTTGTTATTGCTTTGCAGTTGAGTGATTGTTCACTTGTGATGTTTGTGGTACATTGTTACTGAGTTCCATTCCCAGTTCAGTAGTTTAGGCTCTAGACTTAACTACATGTACAAGTCCATTTTATTATACTAGAATTTGTGTTCTTCACATACTGGAAAGGACAAGTCACATGGAGTCATTCGAGTGTTTGGTATGTTGGAACTTGGGTTTTATACATCTGTTAGGAACAGGTATAAGCAGCATCTTCCAGGTGCTGGAGACTTAATTTTTGATTCACCTTAGCCTTCTGCAGCAGCAAATTAGATGGTCAATTTTTTAGACTTTGTTCCTTGGTGCCTTCAGGCTCTTAAGTGTAGGAGTGGAGTAAGTGTTCATCATCTCTTCAAGTGGTGAAGAAGAGAGCAGCCGTTCTGATCTGATTATCTAATCTGCCCGATTTTACGTTCAGTCTGGCTGAAATTCATATCTTACGGTGTTGAAGACCACTAAGAGATTTAATAATACTTAGGATGGGCGTGAGGCTTCTAGAACTAACTAGACAACTTTGCCAGGTATGTGAATGATTTTGGTAGTATCTTGTCATAGTATTCCATTGCCTTACTTAAAAAGCGCTAAAATATCACTGCTATTGAATGTGATTTAAGAAATCTCTTAAAAACAACAAAGAAACCGTCCAAAACACATTAAAGTCATGCTTGATTGGGGTATTCTTCAAGACACAGCATTTTAAAGTTAATGCTTGATTGGCTTCAGTCTATCTTGAATTATACCCAAATTACATTTGTGTTTCTACCAAGTGTCCAGAGTAGCTTAGAGGTTCAGTTCTCTGTAGTTAATATAAGTAGTATGGATGAAGACATGAGAGTATAGGAAATGTTCTCATGATTGAAGCCTGTTGTGCTTCTGTCTGCTCTTGAACCGTAAGACTGTGTATTGCACAGTTGAAAACTCAGGTGCTTCCTCATGGGAGTAATAATAATATGCAGTAATTGCACTAGTATGGTAAAATAATTCAGGTTGTAGTTTTGTATCAGACTGATTCCAGAAACTCCTAATTTTCCGCATGTCTTCACTAGTCAGCTAAATCTGGATTATATTGGCTTTGTTTTCATGGAACAATACAAAGAATATATACTTCAGTTCTCCTTTCTGTCCCAATTTCTTGGACTGTGTACAAATGAGCAGTTTAGAAAAAATTTAGAAAAAAAGTTGAAGACTGCTTCATAATTAAGTACCTTATTTTCTCAGATTTAACACAAAAAGAGGAACTTGAGAATAACTGTCTTTGAAATTACTCTTCCTGTTCTTGCTGGCACCAAAATCCCATTCCTCACAGGAATGCAACTGAATTGTCCTTAGGGAAGATGATAAACATTGTATAGAGCCTTTGTGCTCTCCAGCTCAAGGTAGTTGTGGCATTAGTATAGTAACAGCTGTGAATGATAGCTGTTAATTTTGGAAGCTGATAGTATTCTGAAAGAGAACATTTATGCAGAAGATTTCCATCGTTGTTTGTGAAGAGGAAGGCTATCACAGACTCCTTTTCAGTAACCCTCAAGTAGATGCGATACATTCACAGTTTCTGTGGTATGGTGTGTTTCTAGTTTGAGAATTGATGGTGTCTCACAGTGACGTTTCTGTATAGGCCTTCCATAAGTTTCAAACTGAAGAATTTGCTTGTGAATTCTCAAAGCATATTTGCATTTGGATTATATGATGTTTTAATTTTGGTGAAGACGTCCTTTATTTGTGATAGTGGGGGTTTTGTTTGGGGAGGGGTTGTTGTTGTTTGGGGGGGGGGGGGTTGTTGTTGGTGGGTTTTTTGTTTGTTTGATTTTATTTTTTTTTTTAACTGCTTGCTTTGTAATAAGTACCTGAATCTGCTTGTATACAAAGTTCTCTGCATCTTAGGTTATGGAACTTTGGTTGGATGGATGTGTGTATATTTTGTGTAGAATTGGAGACTCAGTTCTGTGACTGCCAGAATACAGATTCATTCTGGTTGGTTTGTGGTCTCATTAAGCTTCTGGTTTTACCTCTCCTTCTCTCCTCCTTCTTTGCCCCCTGGCCTTCTCCTCTGATTGTGTCTGGGCAGCTCTGCCTACTGAGAAGGTCAAGGTGCAGGGTGTCAGAAGGTGAGCGTGCAGTTTGATGAGTCAAATACTACTCTGCAGAGAGGTTCAGCTCTCTTAAAAGAAAAGTTTCACCTTGCTGCTGTGCCCCCAGGATGAATGGAGGTGTGTGGTCCAGTAATAAACTGATTTTTGAGTAATGACCCTTATATTTGAGTAGTCTGGGTACCTTTTTCATGCAGCAGACTGTTAGAAAGCTGTTGACTTTAGAACTACAGCCTGTCCATTGGCAACTTAATATGCAAAACTTGCAATTTTTTTAGTAGGCTCATCCTACTATGATTATAATAGGTCAAAGTACCTGGTAGTGATAAGAAGACTAAAGGAATAGGCCCCAAACAGTTCCTTTTGACATTAAAAAAGAGGTTTGAAAAAGACAATGTAAAATATTAAACACCATCTGAAGTTAGTACTGTACTATTTGTGAAAAAGGAAAACATTTGATAAAATTTTGTCCCTGTTCTGTGTTCTTGATTATTCCATCAACTTGTTTTTTCTTGAAGATACCAAATTGTTATGAATAACTTGGACTTCATAAGTTGAGTGATAGTGCTCAAATAATTGAGAACATTTTTGATAATTATGTAGGAGCCAAGTAACTGCTTGTTTTAACTCTCAAGTTTCACCTAGTCATCTGGCTTGCTTTTTTTCTTTACTTTCATTTTAAAGCTTTGTAATGTAAGAGAGGTCTATATATGGGCTCTAAATAACATTTTTCAAACAAATTTTTTTCCCACTCACAGGGCTTAATTCTTCTTGTTTGGAAACAGTCCATAATTTGAAGTTTGGGGACTGTGTAATACAGCAGAGCAGTTGTGTTTGTTTACCAGTGTGGACAGCCTTAGGGTATGCTTCCATGGGAATTGTCACATTGCTTCTCTTTGGATGGCTAACAGTGGAGATTTGGATCTGAAAGGAATCTTGAAGAGGAATTAGGTTGTGTGTTGCTTTTTAGTTTTGTTTAGAGGGTTTTTTTTAATTATTCTATTACAGATGGCTAGGGATTTGGTCAAGGAAAGAGTCATTGGAGTTTGTGAGGCAATTGTATGTGCAGAATGTCACATACAAACAAAGTTTGTAAATCTGAGCAAGGAGTAGGCATACTGGAAGGTACTGTAGGTTTCTTTGAGAAGTTAAAAAAATATTACAGGCTTTGAGGATGGATAGAGGGAGTTCACGTTTAAAGTTCAGAGGTGTGATTATAGAACTGGTCTAAAATAGGATGTTTTGTCATTTGTCACGACTGCTGTACAAAAATCTGTCTTCTGCAGTTCTAATAAGAAACCAGCTCTTTTACATAAACATTTTGAAGTTTCAGGTGCATGTATGCTAATTTATATCCTGTGCAACTGTAAGTTTAAGGCTTGCCTGTTTATCTGGAAGATTATTAATAATGAAAGCTCGTGGGAATAGAGAAGCGGTGGACAAGTTACTGACAACGATCTTCTCTTTAAAGGACAGTTGTTGACATGAATGCAAATTGAAAATGGCACTTCTGTATTATGGGAGTTGCCTAAAGAGCAAAACTGGTTAGGAATGCGAAAGTGCTACTTTGTGCAGCTCAACTGTCCTTGTAACTATCTGTTTTCAAGCTATTTGATGATGGTTGTTCTTAGATGCTCATGTTCAGCTTTCCTGGTTGCTCTGCTGTCTTTGATAAGGTGGTATTTGAAAGCATGTTGCTGTTTGTCGTACCTTTGTTTACGTGCACCATATTGGAATATGTCTAGTAAATCTGAGCTTTCTTGCCCACTCTTAAGTTGTGCTTCTGGTGTCCCCCCACGGTGCTGTCTTGCAATCTTCCCATCGCACAATGCTGCCTGCTATTCTCTGAGACCGTAAATCAGCTAGCTAGGATAACACTTGAGAACTCTGGTCTAGACATGGCTATGAAAATTTAAAATTTTGAAGTCTTAAAGACCAAAAAATTCTGACTCTATTTACATTTACCAAAAAGGTATGAGAAAAGAATTGTTCTCCATGCGTGCATATTTCTGAAACTTACTTTCCCTGACTTTCTTTAAATTTCCAAATGTTGATAAATTACTGTCTCAAATCCTGCTCTAAAAAAACCCCCGTAATATTGAACAAATTTTTTGTTAGCGCTGTTCTTAACGGGGGAATAGAGTAGATGGAAAGCAAATAGAGCAGAGTCTTTAAACTTTGTTCTCCTGTGAAGCGCTCAGGTCAGTAGCTGGCCACCAGTATTGGCATGACTGTAGGAGGTTGTAATGTTTTTCTTCAAGAATGCTGTAGTAATTATGACCATAATGAATTAGGCAATAGCCATAAATTTCAAGAACTACTGAGTCAGTTCTGTGCAGTGTTATCTTAAGCTGAAATTTCAGTCGGCTGCTTGTTTCTTGTTAGGTTGTAAATTCGCTGCAGCAACAGACACAAGCTACATCTCCTCCAGTTCCTGAACCTCACACGCTTACTACCGTGGCTCAAGCAGATCCTCTTGTTAGAAGACAGCGAGTACAGGACCTTATGGCGCAGATGCAGGGCCCATACAACTTCATGCAGGTATGATGAACCCACCATGGTAGTGTGAAGCTAGACCCAAAGAAACAAAACAGCACTTTCTGGCTGTGAGTCATGATTTTAAGTCTGCTGTAGTCTTGCAAACCGTATAGTGCTGTATGGCAAGATCTCATCCAAAGCCCACAAACCTGTATTGGTGTCAAAGTACAATTAGAGTGTTATTTAGCTTTTCAGTCCTTGTTTGTACTAAATCTACAGAGAAGGCAGAAAGTTGTGCATCACTGGGTGCCGTGGTGTGTTTTGCTTAAGTGAGACCAGCTGTAAAATACCCCTTCTATAAGCTAGTTCTAAATTTTGTGTTATCAAAAACTTGTACAACACATGAAGAGAATACTTTCTGGGTTGCTTCTTGAAGGCTCTCCTCTAAAGTTAGGACAACTGGAAATGCATTAGGAGATGAGGGAATACATCAGAAAAAGCCTCTCCTCCTCCACAAAGGAAAGAGTAGACACCTTGGTAACAAATGAGGCACACGCTTCTTATGTTCCTTTTCTTGTTTATTCCTACAAAATGCTAATTTAGGATAAAGAATAAAGAGTAGCTGCCTATTCTGTCTGGCTATTAAAATCTCCCTCCAGTTATCTTTTTGCGAGATAAGCTCTAATTTGTATACATGGACTGAATTTTTATTATGATAAATGCATTTTTGGAATTTTTAGTATCTTAATTGATGTAAAATGTGTAGTAAAACCAGCAGTTGTGTAACTGTGGGCTAAACTTCCTTTATTGTGACCTGGTCGTTTCTGTATTCTGAATGTTAGTATTTTTAAAAGACAGTAAATCGGATTTGATTTTGTTATTTTTATTTTTTTTCCCAGGACTCTATGCTGGAGTTTGAGAACCAAACACTTGATCCTGCCATTGTATCTGCACAGCCCATGAATCCAGCGCAGAATTTGGACATGCCACAAATGGTTTGCCCTCCAGGTTTGTAATGGTAAATCCTAAACACAAATATTGGGGAAGCCTGCAAGTCATCTATTAGAAATGCTTCAGTTACTGCTACGTAGTAAAGGGGTCATCACAAGTAACAATACAGTACTGTTAAAGCGTGTTTTTCTCAGAAATGTGATTGTACTCTTGAAGCATACTATTTGTAGACTTCGATTCTCACTTGCTTCTAGATTTTGCTTGGAAGTGTGGAACACTTTAAACTTTTTCAAATGGACAAAATATAGTTTTGCTTAGCCTTTTGGAAATTGCTGGATCATTTTGGACAACTGGAAAAAACGTACTTTGCATGGAAATGGTAATTGGTATTTTGAGTATAGCTTTGCCATGCCAAAGGCATAATCATCTTTACGATGATGAGCTCTCAGATAACGGAATTAGATAAGATGGTAATGCTATTCTGTAAAAGGTTTGATTGTACTATGTAATAAGTGAAATTATTTTACTTCAGTTCATGCTGAGTCAAGACTTGCCCAGCCTAATCAAGTTCCTGTGCAACCAGAAGCTACACAGGTAACGTGTTTAGTGAATTGTATTTTGGATTTTAAATTTATTTTAGTCTTGATTGTTGTTACAATAGGATTTAATTCCTAACTATATGAGAAACTCAAAGAAAAAGCTGAAGTTCTGATTTTGGGAAATCAGTTATCTCCATTATCTCCTCAGCGTTGTCGCTTATAAGTGTTGCTACATACAGTTTTTATGCTGTGCAGACATTGCATATTTTCTGTAATGGAGTCTTATCAGGCATTACCCTGTTAGGAAAACTGTCGGGTTCAAGGTTGAAGTATGAGTTTATTGAGGAAACTGCATTTAGAATTAGAGGCCTCTTAACCTGAAGGGCACAAGCATGGAAGCAATTGCAGTTTGTACTGATCATTCTAATGGCCCAATGTGGAGTTCTCAGCAGTTGCCAGATCTTTCAATTTGTGGAGTTTGCCTTAGTCTTCAAATTTGGTGTGTGGATATGATTTTCATTTTACAAGTTGACTTCCACGTGCCTGTGTGTTAGGCTGCCATCACTTAAAATCTGTATCCCATGTGACAGTGGTGAATTTTAAGTGGTTTTTCCGTGATTGAGAGGAAGGACTTTGTTTGGAATGCTGCTCTGTGTAGTCCTAATCTAATATAGCAGGTTAACTTGAGGTTTCTCTGTGCGTTTTTTTCAAGATGGACTAATAATTTGACATGTCAATCTCTGCCTAGTAGTGTTCTCTTTCACGTTAAGCCACGTGTAGTAATATTTTTAATTTGGATAGAAGCAAGTTGTCTTTTATTTGCTTATTTGCGACACAAATGCCAACACCTAAATAACTTGGTTAAAGGGCAGTCTGTATCTGTTTGAGTGGGCATCAGACCACAAATAGATTTAATGGATTAACTATATAGTCTGTGGTGTTGTTTTTGACTTGTTCTGTTAAGGATGAGTCCCAGTCGCTTGCTTGGATAATATTATAATACTGGAGTATTATAATACTGGAGCAGTCGGAATGAGTTTGAATGCTGTTTTCAGTTGAGCTTTCCTGAAATTCTTGTTTAAGTAGGATCTCTCAAATGTGCTTCTGCAATGTATAAATGATGTATTCACCTTTTCGTTAAGATGTGTCAGTTTCTTACTGAATTATCTAGTGATTAAAGAACTTCCTGATTTTGTATTAAGCATGTGTGGCATCTCTGAAGGACTCCGCTGGTCTCAAGTAATGAATCTGATCCCTGTAGGTGTTTGAAAACGAAAAGAAAAATCTGGATAGACTGTGTATCTCAGAGTGATGGTAGTATAAATTGCTTGTTTTATCTTGTCCAGATTAGGTCTGCAAGTTTTAAGACCCCCATTTGTATAGAAACAGGAATGTGGCTTTTTTTTCTTGAGTTTCCTCTGTATGTACCTGCTGAAGTGTTAGTACTCTCAGCAGTTTTGTTTTGTAGGTGTAGAATAATTTTTTTTGGTCAGAGTTTTCTTTGCACTAGCTTTTATTTTACTGTTAAATTCTATCTGTGACTTAGTCCAATGGATTTTTTTTTTCTCATTTTTCTTACGTCAACCAGTGCAGCAAATGATTCCCTGGGGGATCTTGCAAGCAGTAGCTAAACTTACCTCTTTCCTTTTGAATGTTCAGCAAGGTGATGTGAACACACCCATCAGTTGTTATCAGTTGCCTCTTAAAGTCCCCAATAGCCTTAAACGCAAAGTCCTCTGCTTTGTTGGCCAGAGTTTTCACTGGACTCTGTGCAGGGGAGCAGAGGCTGTAAAATGAGCAAATTGAGTCCATTGGAAACCAGCACTTCTCTATTTCTGTATGAGCTTGGAGTTCTGTCATTTAAACTTCTGTATTTCTCTCTCTTCACCACCCCCCCCCCCCCCCCCCCCCCGTGTTTCCCCAGCTTTATCATAATGGTAGTTGGGGTTACATAAGGAAATGAGGAGAAGGATATTCTTCAGTAAAAGCAAATACATGTCCAGCTGATTCTTTGGGGTTTATTTTGTCAGGTTCCCTTGGTTTCTTCTACAAGTGAGGGATATACAGCATCCCAACCCATGTATCAGCCTTCTCACACAACAGAGCAACGGCCACAGAAAGAATCAATTGACCAGATTCAGGCAAGTCGGATTTCACAGGGGTGGGAAGGACTCTGCTTGCAGGTGTGATCAAATGTTAGTCTATGTCTCTTTGTAAATAAAGTTCTGTAATTTTTAGTTACCTATTGATAGGGCTCCTTCAGTTCCATTTTAATTTCAGGATTTTGAGCCTGTCTGTGACCAGTAAGTCCTTCATCGTGAGACTTTGAACTTAGTAGATTGTCTGTTTAGTTAGAAGTAACATGCCGACATCAGCATACGAGCATCCATGTTGTTGGCTTAGGAAATGTGATTTTTTTTTTTTACATTGGCTACCAATTAGCCCAGAAACTTGTTCATTTCCCCCTGTAGTTTTTTCTAGTTGTGTTTCAAGTTAACAAGGGAGAAGACTGCTAGGTTTTTCCTCTCCCATTATGCTGTTGTGAATGAGGCTGTTCCGCTGAAGTAGAAAATATTCATTTGTTGAGGTGAACCTGAGGCGTTGTCACTTTTTTTTTTAAAGGGAAGTTTTTAAGCTAAATTTCTGGTATTATTCAAAAGCTGCTAAAACGTTGTTTGTTTTAATTATTAGGCTTCAATGTCACTGAATGCAGACCAGACCCCATCATCATCATCACTTCCCACTGCATCCCAGCCGCAGGTGTTCCAGGCTGGATCTAGCAAACCTTTGCATAGCAGCGGAATCAATGTTAATGCAGCTCCATTCCAATCCATGCAAACAGTAAGTAGTAAATTAATATTGAATCCCTTTATCTTGGTAGTCATTCCTTGTGTTGTTACACAAACACTGGAATCGGTCATGTAGTTACATGAAATAGTCTTTAGTTATTCACATTTCTCAGACTTGCATACTTTATGTGATGCGATGAGGAATTGTAAAAAATTAACTGGACCAGAGAGCTATTTTTCTAACATTATAGGTATTCAACATGAATGCGCCTGTTCCTCCTGTTAATGAGCCAGAAACCCTTAAGCAGCAAAATCAGTACCAGGCCAGTTACAGCCAGAGTTTCTCCAATCAGCCTCACCAAGTAGAACAATCAGATCTTCAGCAAGAGCAACTCCAGACAGGTAAACTTATTTTAGCAAAAACTAAAATGGCAATAGCTTGAGTAGAGCAGATGATCAGGCTGTGAAATCCTAGATGATGTAACAAAGCATGTCACACATTCTCAAATGTTCCTGGTCTTGCGAAGCTTTCCCCTGAACAATACCTGGTTTCTGTTATTCTGTCTCGGTTTGAATATCCATCAGGGGCTGAAATTCAGTGTGTATATATAGCTCTAACTGTTAAAAGAATTTTGCCCCTTGATTCAGTTTTCTATGGGTTTAAAGAAAACGTGAACAGGATTAAGGATTATTCTAAAGATGAAAGCAGTATAGTGGAGTACTTGCTCTGCTGATGTTAAGGTTGGATGATCCTTAAATTTGCCTTAAAAAAAAAAAAAGCTTGCACTATTTGAGATGACATTTTAAAAAGGAAATAGTAAGCTAGAATTGAGAGCAAATATGGACTGCTTCTCACAGATGATGTAAGGTTCATAAAGATCTAGAACCTTTTGGTAAAATCAGTTAGACGTGGTTTGAATACAGCAGGCAAAATGCTTTCCAAGTTAGCAACTTAACAAAAACAAATGGTAAAATAAAGTCTATGTACAAAGCTATTCTTCTCCCAGCTCTCTCCTCACTTTCCACTGAGATAAAATTTGCAGATGCAGAGGGGGATTTTGAGTGAAGAGCACAGGACAGAGATGACAAGGGTGAAGTGCTAACAGCTACTGGAGGTGGAGTAAGGAAAAAGAGCCTGATCCTTTTTCTCTATAACTGATTATGGTCTTGAATTTTGTCTTCCTTGCAAGTTGGGATACTGGGGTGGGTGGATGAGAAGAGGGAGAACCAAGTTTTCGTTATCTATATTTTTTTGAGCCATATACAGCACAAGGCAGAAAGGCAGTCTGGGGAATGCTGGTGTTTGAAGGTGGGCCATGCAGTATTAGATGCTTAACTTAATATAACAGCTAAGTAAATGCAACTGTTGATACACAGAAAATGCAGTGGCCTTAGAACAAAACCTGCGTACTAATTAAACACTCAAAAGGATGACCGCTTCATGCATTCTGTGAGAATCAATGGGAAGTTGAGAAGGGAGGATCTACACAAAAGTTCCATAGCGCTCTGTGGCTGAGTGAAGTAGACATCCAGTTGTGCTCCCTGATGGATTCCCTTCCTGCGTACGAGAAGGGCTTTATCACTTAAAAAATTTTCTCTGAGATGTTGCTTCAGCATTTGTTATCAGGCTAAATTTTACAGCTGATTTACTCATTCAGAATTTCATCTTCTATTACACTTCCTGAGCCTGTAGCCCTCAGGATTGCTTTTGTAATCCACTTAATTCCCGTGAAGATGTTGTGGCATACTTTACTTCAAAGATGCAGATAGTCTCAAGCTATCCATCCTGCTCTTGCCTTTTGATTTACACATCCTGTATAAAGAAAGGATCCCCTAGCCTGTACAGTTAAAACAGCAGCTCTGTTAAAATGTTCCCATCAATCTCAGCTTAGTCAGCACAGCTACACCTAACAGTGTTTCACTAGTTAGTGAAAGCAAAGATTTCTTAGTGGCTCTCTGCTGGTTCAGAGAGGAGGAGGTTACAGAAGTGGGTTAACTTATTCATATTGTTTTTTCCAGAGTGTGTGTTGCTGATTTCTAAAGGGTTTGAAGTAGCACAGGAAAATTGTACCTGCATTAGGAATACTTGTTGCTGCACTTACGCTAGAGACTTCGTGATGCTGACTTAAATGAACTCTACCGTTTCTGGGTTGTCTTAATGTTGTGGAATATCTGACTAGTAATTGATACTTAATTCTGCAGAGTATTTTTCTTTGAATGGGTGAGCATTTACTGACGCGTTCAGTGGTATTTCAAAGCTTTGAATGTTGAGTTTGAAGAGAGTATATGTGGGAACATAAATAAACATACACAGACTTTTACAGTTCATTTTTTCTCCCCACTTCCAATATAGTGGTTGGTACTTACCATGGTTCCCCGGACCAGACTCATCAAGTGGCGGGTAACCACCAGCAACCTCCCCAACAGAATACTGGATTTCCACGTAACAGTCAGCCTTACTACAACAGTCGAGGAGTGTCTCGTGGTGGATCACGTGGGGCTCGTGGCTTAATGAACGGTTACAGGGGACCGGCAAATGGATTTAGAGGTAAACAGCTTTATTAAACTCTCTCATTTGACTTTTACTTCTTTCTGGAAACACCACGTCAAGATACTACGTGTTAAACTGACCTACTGTTGTTTTTATACTGTAGTAGTATCTCTGTAAGATATTTAAACTTGTAGTAAAAATTCCATTTGCTTTAGCTAACTTAAGCAGCTGAAATTTTAGGTGTTTGGTTAGGCTTCCTACTAGGATGTAAACAAGCATTTTTTTTCTGTTCTGTGCTGAAGGCTTAGTGTTAGTTTGATTAGGCATCTGCTCTAAGTATAAGCAAACACGGAAATATCCAACAGAACTTCACAACCATCAAGTGAGGAATTCAGATGCCAATTGGTATTTCAAAAATTTTTTTTTTCCCAGTTATGGTAGAACCAGTGTATTTTAAAGAGTTCTGTGTTTCATCATGTTAAGAATAGGCTGGATAATGTAGAAATACAAGAACAAAAAAGTCTAAAAGTCATTACTCTGAGGTAATTAACAGGAGCGGAGGAATGATACTGTAGTTCTGGATAAATAAGAGAACTGGCTGTCAGCGTTATGAAGATGTGTATGTTAGAACCGGGGGGAGAGATGGTTTCCTTGTTGGGTGTTGTGGGATTAGGCTAATGGATGCAGTACTGTGTTCTTGGGCCATGTTCTCTTCCTCTCATGTGGTTGGAGAGTAGAGGAAAAACCTCTATAATAAAAATACGACTGATTGTAGTAGGGAATGCAGTGGTCACTTCTTGTCTGCTTAAAATTGATCTGGATTCCAAGTGTTAGACCCTTGGGACTGGAGCCATCCTTGGACGTGGTTCCCAGCACTCAGGAGAGTCTTGGCTCAGGAGCAGCTTCTTGCTTGAGTTGGCTGCTGTGGCCTTGCAGGTGACAGCTGTTACATTTAGATCCTAGTATTATGGTTAACTCTGGATTGAATGTTATGTAAATCAAACTTCAAATTACTAGAGAAATGCATTGAATTGCTATCTCCTCCCAGTTCTTACTAGGTCTTCATTCGTGTTTCTTGTAATAGTATTAGCACTGATGTTGCAAACGTTTGCTTGACTTGCAGGTAAACAGTACTTACTAAAGGGTTTTTTTCCTCGGGTTTAGGTAAAATGCTGTTACTGCTTTTCTTTATATGGTAGCATAAAGTAATAGCCTGTCATTTCCAAGTGAAAGACTTGTACCCTGTTCCTTAGGAGGATATGATGGCTACCGTCCTTCCTTTTCCAACACTCCAAACAGTGGTTACACGCAGCCCCAATTTAATGCTCCTCGGGATTATTCAAACTACCAGCGGGTAAGCTACCATTATGTTGTGACAGTCTAGGATTAGAAGAAAAAAGTACCTGTCAGCGAAAGCACTCAAATCTATTAGTGAAAACTTTTCTGAGGGCTTTTTTTATTGCTAATGAAGAGAAAAGTTTCAGGTACTAAACAGGTATTTAGAAATAGCAGAATATTAAATGGCTGGTTATAATTGGGAAATGTGTTCTGTTTGGCTGATTGATCTCTAAAGGAATTAGTCTAGTAACTAGAGCAAGGTTGAGTGAATTATAAAGAACTCTTTCTTAAATATAATTATTTTCACAGCTTTGTCAGAAAGAAACTTAAAGAACTTAAATCCATTGCAATTAACTTTTCAAACTTGTTTGGGATTGCCTGTCTTCTGCAGTACTGATTTTGTGTAGAATTTCGTTGTTCTGAAGGAAGTATACTCAGTTTGCTCAAAGCTTAGACTGACTGGAAAATGTCTAACTGCATATCTCCAAACAAGTATTTATAAGCAAATGAGATGACAGATTTTGATCCTGCTGTTAGAATGTTGCTTCATTTGTTGACGGGTCCTTCAGCAAATTCATCTGTTTGACCTCTGTGTAGTCTGAAAAATTTGAACACTAAATACACCTATTTACATTTCTTACTTAGATTGAACAACATACCCTGTAACTGGAGAGAGAATTTGTCATTGTGTGCTTTATTACACCTGCTAAGTACTAGTAGGAGTAAGAATTTATTTTGTTAAGATTAATTTAATAAAATGCTGTATGTTGAAGTCACGGGTGTTTTGTCAGTGCATATTGTTTTAAAAGCCTCTCATTTTACTGGCAATTAATAGCTTCCTGAAACCTGACAAAATGCCCAGGTTTTATGTTTTAACTTTTTTCATTTCTTTGCTTCAGGATGGATATCAACAGAATTTCAAACGTGGCTCTGGACAAAGTGGACCTCGGGGAGCTCCTAGGGGTAATTCCTGAGTAGTGAATAATTGATTTGGATTGAACAGAAGTTTTTGGTCCAACTTCTGGAGTTTGGGATTTAAAAAGCAACCTCACTCCTTATTCAGCAGGTCACAATTGAAGAATAAGCTTACTTTCCTCTGACCTCATAGTTGAGCTTGCTTTTGAACAGGGGTTGGACTTGGAGGACCTCTTGAGGTCCCTTCTGACTTGAATTATACTGTGGTCCCTTGAACTTGTGGAAGTTTAGTTGGCAGTTGAGTAAGGGATTCTTTGAAAAGAAGTTAAAACAACAATTGCTTTTGGCAATTTAAATGTAGCAGAACTATTTAGTTGGCTTTTATTAATGAAAGCCTTAGGAAAGTGATTTTTTTGGGTTTTGTGAGGTTTATCATGACTTAAGATCCGCTTACTAGGTGCATTAGAAGTTTGCAAGTAAGACTTGCTTATAAAGCAGACATTGGGCTTGAGCTGGCTGTCAGCCTTGGAGATTGTATGTTACTCTGTTGCACTAAAAGATGTCCTACTGCATCTGCTGTGGAGGTCTCTTTTGATCTAAGGATACAAAACTTCCCTCCATGCTCATCTGTTCCTTGATCCTATAGAATTGTTGCTTTTAGCTTATGGAGGTGTGTTGTCCTGTAGTGTTTGGTGAGCGTTTGCCACATGTTCATCTGAGAAAACAAAGAAAAAAAACCCCACATATATAATGAAGCTGTAGTTGAACTTCTGAATTTTATGTTCAACACTATTTCCACAGTTCTTTTTTTAGTAGATTTTTGGTGATGAGACTGTGCTCTGTCTCGATACAGACATTTCCATGAGAATTTTGAGTTACCACCAGAGCGCTTTGTCAGTGAGGACAGCTCGAGGCTGTACGTTGCACTACCTGTGAAACCACAGTTCCGTGTGGTAGTTTGGTTTTGAAGAGTTCTGTCCTTGACTCTTGGTACTTAAAGCCCTATAGTTTGGAACTGTGGCCTGAAGTTCAACGTAGTATTAGGCTGTGGTGAAACTGGGAGCATATTTTAGGAAGCACAACTATAATGAAGAAAAGTCTTGAGGTGCTTTGTCAGGGATCCGCAGGCAAACACGAGAGGGATTCCCCAAGTGACCTACAATTCTTATATACTGAGGGTGTCCTTCAGTGTCCACAGGCAGTGTCCTTCTTAAGGAAGGAAGAAAAGAATGGAAGTTAAAACATGATTAGTTAGCTCACAGTACTTATATTTAAAATACAGTAAACCAATTATTCCTTACATTACTGCAAAACTTTTAATTTTAGTCTTACATTTATATCTTCATGACTTGATTCCCCCCCCCCCTCCCCCCTTCTCATTTTTACTTGAAGTGATTACAACTTTGTAGTTCCGGGAAAAAAAGTATTGTGATAAAGCTGAAAACTGTAAAGACAGGTTAAATGCTGTTAAGTTTTGAGTTGAAGGAGCTTTTGGAACCATATGTAGTCTAGATACATACCTTGGAATTCTTACCCAGTTTAGACCAGAGCTTTTAGGAATTTTTTAAAATAACCTGACTTCATACATAATTCAAGTGCCTTTTTATGTGTTTTCTAGGTCGTGGAGGGCCCCCAAGACCAAACAGAGGGATGCCTCAAATGAATGCTCAGCAAGTGAATTAAACAAATTCACAGGATTACATTAAACGCCAAAAACACACTGGCCAGTGTACTATACATGTTACCAGAAGAGTTATTATCTATTTGTTCTCCCTTACAGGAAGTTTGTTGTAAAGGGACTATTTTCATTACCCATAATGACAGGACTACAGTTGCCAGCTTTATATTACCTGGATATGGAAAGGAGCGAAACAACGTTTACTCTGCATGTTCTGTCCTAAGCATCATCTTGAGCCTTGCACATGAGATTCAGATTCCTCACCCTTGCTAAGAGTAAAGCAAAAAGGGCAATTTTCAGGGTGATCCAATCTCCATGGTTAACTGAAGTGGCAGGAAAAAGCAAAGACTCACTTCTGACATTTAAAAGTGATGTAACAAATTTGGATAAAATCTGCAAATTCGTAAAGATTTACTGTGGTGGCAGTTGACAAAACTTAACGTTCCCGTGAAAGGATGGAAAAGGTGAAGTGTGGCTTGGTAGAGCAACTGCATTTCAGCTTTTTCGTATTAAATTGAAGCACTGAACAGTTCAAGATGCGTAGTGATGCATATTTCCCTAAATAGACAAATAGGCTTATAGCCAGTTTTTGACAAAGAAGCAGCACCCTTAGCTACAGCACTCCTGACCAGGGCCCTGTTTACTGTGGCTAAGGATTTAAGATTGCTTGCATAACTGCTAATGTAATTGTGTAATTTTTTTTTTTTTAAAGAAGAAAAAAACCAACTGTGATTTGGCACTTCAACAAAATTTTGCAACAAATGTGAGAGATAATCTGGATGGCCACTGTATATTTGATGTGAAGTATTTAGTTCTCTCTTTGAAACACTTTTAAGTTTCTTTGATAGCAATGACTTTTGTAAGGATTGGTATTCTCTATCATTCCTTATGACTCGCACATTGTCTGTCACTAATACTTGACCTTGCTGTATTATCACCTAAATAACTGATGCCGGTACTGATGGAAATGTCTAATGGATAATCATAACACTTTTGGTCACATGTCCTTTTGTCTTTCCTGCAGCCTTGAAGGTTTTAAGAAATCTCAAATGCCCGCTGCTGCTGCCCTTTTAATTGCTATCTTTTGAAAAGCACCAGTATGTGTTTGAATTGATTTCCCCTTTTAAGGGAAATGACAGCCAGCAGTTACAGTTCTAATGGTATAAGTAAGACAAATAAAACATGTTTATAAAAATTGTATCCTGGAACACTGGTTTTCAACGACTGAAACAAATTGAATGTAATGGGGTGACATTTCATAAGGTTGGTTTGTTGTTTCCCCCCCGCCCCCCCCCTAGATTCTCTTTTTTCCTGAGTAGATGCAAACCCTCTTCCTGTTTTTCTGATTTTATTCTAATAGCTGTGACTTCTTCTGGGAAACTTTTCTTTTTATGGACTTTCCTTTTCATCAAGGCAGCAATGTATAAAAGAAATGGCGTAAGACTAGGAGCTGGAAAATACCGAGTCTTATTCAAGTTTTTACTGCATACTTGTGGTATAATCTTTGGAAAATCACTTGTGCCTACCTTTTGCGCACATGCACTCTCTCTGCAGTGGGGAGAATATATTGATAGCTGCCTCCATAGAGGTGTTGGTAGTTCTGTTGCATTCTATAGCACGTGCAAGAAGAAAAGTGCTATATACGTTAAGTATTGCTCATCAAATAATTCCTACTTGTGGTGGAAGGGTGAAATTAGGGAACAGCTACATGTTGAAGGTTGTTTTCACTCAGAGGGTCACTTCTACTTTGTATCACAACTGAACTTTCAGGACTTGTAGTCAGATATTTTGACTTCGTTGTGAAATAATCTGAAACTCCATACAAATAAGTGGTAATATCACTTTTCCATGTTCCGTGTGAAGAGCGCAAATGGGAAATGTTTTTACTGAGAGAAGTGATAAGCTTGTGAAGGAGATACTATGCACCAGACATCTTGAAACGATGCTGGTGGCTAGAAGCAGCAGTTTTAGTCAAGGCTTAGAAACATTCCGTACCAGTATAACAATATAAACTGCAGTCCGGTGAGAAGTTGCTGTTCTGTGTCTTTTTTAGGAAGCTATTACTGAGATAATAGTCCCAACTGTTTTTTAACTGGAAAAAATAAAAAGACAAACCTTTTAATGTTGAACTGATGTAGGAAAACAGTGAATTCTTTTTTTAATTGTTTTATTTTTTTGTGCATCGGCTTTTTAAATGATTGGTAGAACACAAGCTCTTCGGCTTTTTCCATTGCACACCAAATGCTTCTTAAATAGCTAATTGTAGTTTGACAGTAAACTTGCAGCATACTGAATTAAAGACCGCTGAATGGATCAGAACATTCCACTTAACCTTTTGGGTTTGGGTTGGTTTTTTTTTTTTTTTTAAACCCTTAAATTTATTAATAAAACATTGGGTAGTAGAGAGGCCTCTTAATTGAGATAGAACTTTGTAAGCCTTTTCATGTATGAAAATGGCCTTTAGAATAGCTGCTCTACTGTATGCTGATAGAGGGAGATGTGTTATAATAATAACAGCTGTCAAACAAGTACGTAAGATGTGTTTAATCTGGGAATTTGCACTGACTCCTTTAATCTCAATACATGTGTCTAATAAACGGTATACTGGAAAATTGGCTTGAGTCACAGTATGGCACATAGATCCACTAACTGTTTTTTCTGGCCTGTTCTGGGGAGCTTTTGAGTATCTTCACTCTGTATCTGAGCTCTAGACCTGAGTTCCATCCAGATCACAAGCGCTCCTAGATAATGTCTTTTGAAAAAGATCGTATTTTGAACAAAGACCATTGTAAGAAGTGATCGTATTGAGGCGAAACGGTGGCAGTTCGGGGCTGGTTCTGTTGTGGAGCCCTTTCTGGATGCCAGGGGCGAGCTGTGTTTAGTGAGGTGCTGCTTTAGGATAGCTCGGGCCTGATGCCCGTGGCTGGAAAGTGCAAGTGAGCATAACAAAGTGCTACTTCTGAGCCTGTATGTAGACACATCAGTTGCACTCTTTGGTGATTTTACTTGATTCTTCTGTGAATCGATCTTTTGGGAGCATAACAGACTAGTTATGGCTGCCTTCTTGCGTATACAGCTACTACGAGGAGATACAGATTTTTATTTTGGCAGGGGCTTCATTATCTAATATTGCTAGGCTGTGATAACGTACAGTGGTATGTGTTTGAGAACAAACTTCTAGCTTCAGCGTCTTACTTCCTCTTGGCTGTAATACGAGGATTCTTGAGTAAATTTATAAATCGCTCGAGTTTCCAGATGTTTCTACCTAATGTTGCTGTGTCTGGGAAACTTGGATCCTTCCTAGACATTCTCCAACTTAAATGTTTAACTCCGAAATCATGAGCTGTTGTATCATACCGAAGGTCAATGTTGTCCTACGTTTTACTTCTATGTTCTTGTGTATACAGGCTGTCTTTTTAAGAACAGTTCACCAATACGACTTTCGGGTTTTGCTGTGGAGGGAGTTCTAGACTTCACTTAACCTCTGTTTTCTTTCCAAGATAACTGTCTTTTGTGTATAGCAATCTCTAAAGCGTAACATCATGCAGAGTAGTTGGAAGAGCAATGTTGACTTCTTGTTAAATAGCCAGTTAGTGTATTCTGCTGGGACTTTATAACTCTCAGAGAATTTTGTGACCTTAAAAACATGTCTTCTCAAAATGTCCTGCTGACCTCACTTGTTAGACAGGCAGATTCTTTGACTGGGTTACAGGTTACCGTCGTACGTGTCTTTGGAGAGTGGATTGAGCTTCCTTCTTTCCCCCAAATGGCATTTGAGTAACTACTTTGGAGAGAGGAGAGTTACTGAAAAGGCTTTAACTCTGGACAAATACTGAAAAGATGAGAAATGATACTGAAAAAGTGGTTAAACTTCGTATGATTAAAAGCAAATAGGGCAAAACCTTTGTGGTCCAGCAGAGTAAGATACAAAACCAACTGGTGAGAAAAATCTTGATCTTCCTATTCTTGTTTTTGAAGCTCTGGCATTGCCCAAGCTGAGTAGTTGACTTTTCTTACCTCTTCTTTGCAAGAACCGTTGATTACAAATGCACATCTGAGATACAAGCGTCTGGGCTCAGTGGACGACGTTGTGCTGTGTTCTTCAGTTTTCTCCCACCCCAAGTCTCCTGTGGATACGAAGGGACATGAGAACGCTGCTCATTAACCAGCCCCATTAATGAGGCCGCCAGTCACATCTTGAAAAACAAAGATCATCCCTCTTGCGCATGCGAAACTGTTCTTGATTAAAGGGTGTGCAACGTACTGAAACGGATACTTGAAGATACAAATTTATAGCTGGAGTTGAGGTTTGTGACTATATGGAGTAGACTGGATTTTAGTCTTTCAGATCTGTGCACCTGTTTTTACAGTATTTGATCTGCGTTGAATGTGGATGGGACTAGAAGGGTTTTTGGTCGCTTGAGCTGGCACCAACTAAGTTCTGCAGAGGGGGTGGGTAGGTGTTCTTCACCATGGATTGACCGAAAAATCGGTGCCTTATCTGAAGAGCAAGCAGGAAATGATCCTGAATAATTTGAACTTAGAAAGAAGATTATTTCCTTATTCAAATCTGGGCTTAAATATAGTTATGATTATTGTCTGGAACTTTACTGGAAACTCAAACATTGCAAAATTGTGTTGTTTCCTTCTAATTTTGGTTTTCTCTAAATGGCAAAATTTGTTAAAATTCCTTTGACTGTTCCATCACAACGTCAGCATCCGAGTGTTTGACTGGTCTCGTACTAATCTTGGCTGTCTTAACAGTCAGTGGCAGAACTTAACAGAAGGAGCTTTGACATGAACTTTGGGAAAGTTCCCTTATTTAACATCAGAGTAGCATACCTGACATCATGAAGAAGGCTAATCGCTTGAACTAGAACGCGTTTCTGTTTGGCCAGTTTGTTTTTCCAGAAGGAGGGAGAAGGGGAAGGTCCTTCAAACTTGCCGGTTTGCAAATAACTGCTTGCTTGTACATCCAAATGTTTTCCATCCCAGTCAGTACCTTTTCCAAGAGGAAAGGTTCTGTGCTTTTGAGAACCGCTGCACCTGGCTGCTTAGGGTTTGATGTTGCGTTCAAATCGTCTAACGTGAAAAGGAAAGAAGACATCTACGCTGTAGTAGACTGTTAAAATTAATGTCTCTTCCTCTGTGTATTGCCCTGACCCTCAAACACGTCTACGAAAACTTAAAAGCAGCGTTTTGGTTTTCTGCCTCTATTCCTACAGGGTTTCAGAAACAGGGCGTTGTCGAATTTTTGGTGTATGGCAGAGTCTCTGATGAGAAACTAATTTTCTAAATGGTTTATCAAAGGGAAGAGGTGCTATTCTGTTAACCACTTTCTTAGGTTTTTTGAATATAATGCAATTAAAATTATTTGTGGCTCTCTAGATCTACCACCCTTAATGGAGGGAAGGAATTCTGTTTTCCAAAATCCACATCCTAAAGCCAGTTTGAGCGGCGCTTAAGAGAACTGTATTCGGAAAACTTCAGCCTAACTTGACATTTTTGTTCTGAACTAAATCTATCGTCGTTAGCTCTTGCTGCAGTTATTAACCCATTAATTTTAAAAGCTAGGTTCTGTTCCCCCCCTCCCGTTAATGTTCATACAGTAATCAGATGGGTGTAACTAGCTCCGTTCCAACTACGGTGGCCAATTTCTCCTTTCTAGAAAATGTGCTCAAATACCCAATAGTGGGTCAAGGGTGCACCTGAAATTTTGCTATCAAGATAAATTTTAGTAATTATCCGTTAGACTCTTCTTAAATGAAAATGTATTTCCTTTTTTTGAAGCTATTCAATTTTAGAATAAATTTTAGTAATGCATCTACCATATAAAATAAGTCTTTGGAATTACGTTTCAGTTAATTGTCAGATTTAAATTTTCTGATGGCCTTAAACATACCTGTATATATGTCTTTGCAGTTCTTTAACTCAGCGTTTAAAACAAATTGCTCCATGGCTTATGTAAACACTTGAAAAATAAATCTATTTAAATGTTTTATGTCCTTCCCTTTGAAGCAAATATTTCATACCTATACCTTAAGGAATTGTCTTGCTACACGTCTGTTGCATTGGTGGTTTTGTCTCGGTAACTGGGCTTACCTGGGTTCACCTCAAAAAATACTGTTCTACAGCCTTTACGATTCTTAATTCAATAGTTTTATCATATTTTTGCTATATTTTAAAACTTAAATATTTTATCCCAAAATACATCCAGTGGTATCAAACACGTTTTTCCTACGATGTTACCGGGTTTTAAATACTTCATTGTTCAAATGTTTAAGTTCAAAACTTCTTTTTTGGCAGTATTAAAAGCTAAGAATAAATATATCTATGCAAATAGCTTGGCTCAACTTTGGTATTGAAGGGTTAATGTTACAGATTTTAGGTTATTAGGAGTAGTTTTGGTGTCAGTTTGAGAATAAATTTAGTGTTTCTGACAACTCTTACTAGGATTTAAACCAAGTCAGATTGACAAATTGTTTTCCTGTTGCAGCTCCACAGTTGTGCGACTTGGGCTTTCCTATAGAAAACTTTCAAACAGCCGTTGTTTAACTAAACAGCTGAGCTTAAATGTTACAAGCTACCTAGTTTTATTGAGAAGCAAGGTTACTAACATTTCTTGGGATTTCATAGTTTAGTATCGGACGATAATGGATCCTAAAGATGTGTTATTTTTCTGTCCATGTGCTCTGTTTGCTTTCTGCAGTCTGGTTTCCGTGGCAACACTGTGTATCCAAATGCCCAGGGTTTTTTTTCCCCCCCCCCTCACACAGGACCAAAGGACACCTAGTGACGCAGCGTGTATCGCGAATGCGGGACCGCGGTGTGTGGAATGGAGTGTCTTTATAAAATCATTAGCGATGCGGTGTTTCCTCCAACAGGACTGGGGTTTGCAAGCAAGATTCATTTAGAGCAAAGGATTTCAAAAAATAAAATCGGCCTTGCCATTGCGACTGAAGTTTGCTTTATCCATTTCTGCAGTCAGTTACACAAAGAGAATAGGTGTGAGTAGGTGTGAGGGTTCCTGGCTCCTGTCCCCGAGCTGGTCTGCCTCTCTGCGGGCTTTGGGCGCGCTCTGGGTTATTGCCGCGTGCTAATTTGGTTTGGTGTATGTAATACGTAATTTAAAAAGTAGCTTCCAAAACTCCTGTATTTTCCCCGGCTGGAGAGTCCTTGTTATTTAAGCAATTGCTTTGTGTTCATTTGTTCTCACAGTTACACGTTTGTCCGAAGGCGAGTCTGGTGACGCCGTCTCTAGCTCGGTTTCGGGTCAGTCAGGCCTAAAAGGTGGCTGCTCTCCCCCTTCTCCTCAGAGGGGGGCGCAGGTCCGTGCTGAGCGATCTCTTCCGAGGCCGAGGGCGTTGCTGCCTGCTCCCTTTTGGAAACGGGAGATTCCTCAGGGAGCCCAGCCCGGTGAATGGCGGCCGCGTGCCGGGAAAGGGGTTAACGCCGCTAAAACGCGGTGAAGGCTCTGGTCAATGCGTGTTTCCTCAACGCCACTGCGACTTTCCCATGTGGAAAACTAGCTTAAATTATTCTGCTTTAAAAAAATATATATATATATGCGCGCACACACACACGTAGGCCGCGCAGGCGAACGGCGGGGGCAGCCTCGGGGTCCTGCCGCGGTGCGCGGCGCGCGCGCCCGCCCGCCCGGGGCCGCGTCGCTCCCGCGTGGTGTGCCGCGAGCCGGCGGGGCCGTCGCTGCCGCCTGAGGGGACGGCTCTCGCCGGGGCGGGGGGGGGGGGAACCTCCGGGCGCCCCGCAGCCATGCAGCGCCGGAAAGTGGACAACCGCATTCGGGTGCTGATCGAGAACGGGGTGGCGGAGCGGCAGCGGGCCCTCTTCGTGGTGGTCGGCGACCGCGGCAAGGACCAGGTAACCCTCCCCCGGCGGGCCGAGGGACTCGCCCTGCCTTCGAGGCGGGTGCGTGTGCTGATGTTGGACCGGGCCTTTGAAGAAGGGCTGATCGGTAATCCCCCGGTACCGGCTTTTTCCTCTGTGAAGCAAGTGGTGAAACCCGCGGGGAGTAGGGCAGAGCAATGGCGTGCCTCAGCCCGCGGCCTGTGCCGAGTAACTCACCGCGGCGCAGAAACCCGAAGGGGCGTTAGAAAAGGCTTCGGAGACTTTGTCCTTCAACGTCTCCCGTTCGAGAAGCTCGCGAATATTAAATAAAAGCGAGTGCAGGCAAATCAGAATTCTTTTTTTTTTTTAAAAAAAACATCTTCTGGGGCAGAAGATGTTTAATTTTCTGGCTAGCAGGAGCTTCTTTCCTATCTCAGTTCTGTCGTGAGATGTTACGGTCTTGCGCTCGAGCCGTGTTTCACGTGCCGAGTCATCTTGCAGATGTCACCACACCAGAACTTGGACTGGACCTACCCGGTAACGTTGTACGGAAGAAATCAGCCACTAAACTCGTTTCTCTTCAGGGACTCCAGAGTTGTGTTTTTCAAGTGGAAAGGGGAAGAACAGCATGGTAAAACTTAACTTTTTAGGATAAATCAACTCAGTTAGCTCCAGTTCCTGGGGGAGTGAAATAAACTAGTTTTAAAAAAACTTGGAAAATAATGAGTTGATCAGGTGGCAGTACAAGAAGGTTGTCGCTAATTTACTGCTGAAGTGGACAGGTGAGTTCTGGTGGGACATCTCCTGAGTCTGGCTGCGTTCAGTGTTTTCACTGATGAGTTGGAGTCCAGAGCAGCAAGTGTGCTTACTGAACGCGCAGGCTACGCAGCAGCGAGGTGGGTTGCCAAACCCGCTAGAGGATTAAAATTCAAAATGAAACCTCGTTAAATTGTAGAAGAAGTCTGAAATACATTGTGCAAAATCTATACTAAGAGACAAATACTAGGAATTGTGTTTAGCCTGGAATAATCGCCTTCTGTTTGTACAGTTGTTAGCAGTTCTGCTAAAGAAGAGTGCCAAGGGAACGGTAGATATTATTTAGTGTCTTCGGTGCCGTGCAGCCCTGGAGAAGGCACAGACACACAGGTCTGTGTGTAACCTTCACAAAATGTCAAGGGATCCTTCTGTTTTGCACAGGGTTGGTTGGTAGAAAACGTAGCTGTAAAATCAAGTCTGGAAAAATATTTTGCTCTTCGATGCTAGCTTGCGAATACAGTTGTTCATGAACGTTTCTGTGTTTTGGCAGGTGGTTATACTTCATCACATGTTGTCTAAAGCAACCGTAAAGGCCAGACCCTCTGTCCTATGGTGTTACAAAAAGGAGCTGGGCTTTAGCAGGTAAGGTAGTTCTTGTGTCTTATGCTGCGGTCGCTGCTCTGTGTGAAGCAAAAGCTTCATGACTGGTCTGCTGAGCGTAGGTTGCGTGATTTGGTTGTAAGGAGAAATGAGATTAGTTCTTGGAGGAGCTATAGGAAGTTTGGTCTTCCAGAACTAAAATTTGGCTTCCGTAATACAGTTGACATCAGCACTAGGTACTTATGGTTTCTTTCTGTAGCTCTAACGCTAACCCTGTTGTCCTGGACCAATCTCTCCCTCACCTTTTTAACCTCAAAAGGCCAAAACTTTAATTCCTCAGCTTTTTAGCCTCAATAATACTTAGGACTGAATGCAGATTAAGCATTAGAATGCCTTCATTTTGAAAAAGTTTGAAATTTTAATTCTTAGATTTGTGTGCATGCTTACAGTCTGCACACAGAGTCAGGAAGGAAGCATTCCCTGAAACTGCGTGATTCCAACCAAGCAGTTTCTTGCACAAACAGCTGGTTCGGTGTGATATCCACCACTTTGGGCTGCAGGCACGTGGGAACATACCATGAAAGCAGCAAGTGTGATCCAAGCGTTTTTTTCCTTGGAGGCTGCGCTCTGACTTCCAGTTAGACTTGAACGTAGGCCTGAATGCACTTTTCTCAGAACTTTTTCTAAGAAAACTTCTGTGTAATTTTGTTCTCCAGCCACCGGAAGAAGAGGATGAGACAACTACAGAAGAAGATTAAAAGCGGAACTTTAAACATAAAGGACGATGATCCTTTTGAGTTATTTATAGCAGCCACAAACATTCGCTACTGCTATTACAATGAAACTCATAAGATTCTTGGAAACACTTTTGGCATGTGCGTACTTCAGGTAAGGAGTTAAACTTTTGACTTAAAAAGGACATTACACTAGTATTTATTGCTTTCAGTTTAAACGCTGCAGGAATAGTATTTGTTGCTTCTGTTATTTCAATTATGATGGCCTTATGTGTCTTTTACAAGTTTTATGAGGGTGAGGTAGCCTTGCTGGTAGAATTTTAATGGCACGTCGGTTCATGCAAACATTAAGCGTGAATTAAACTTTGAGAAATAATGTTTTTGGATTTTCTGTTCCTTTTAGTAGGTGCTAGTTGCACTGGTGAACTCTAGGCAACTTTTATTTCCTAGGATTTTGAAGCCTTGACTCCAAACCTGCTAGCTAGAACTGTTGAAACAGTAGAAGGGGGTGGAATTGTGGTGATTCTCCTGAGAACTATGAACTCACTGAAGCAGCTCTATACAATGACCATGGTACGTTCGACGTAATGTGTCTGTTTTATATAAGCAGGTACATCGTGGTGATGCTAAGTTCTGCCTTTGTTACGGGCTATGGCCTTCCTTCCATCATCTTCCCTGCTCCTTCATTCATTTATGATTGAATGTCTTGTGCTTAGGCAGTTCTGCCAACCCCTGTGTCTTGAAATGCTGCTAGGTTACAAGGAAGAAACACCTGTCATTCACAAACGTAACTGTGTTCTTTTGTTTCACAGTAGTTTTGGAAAGTATTTATGCTATCTACCTGTTTAACAGAAAGTTAAGTAAAAAATAGGCCTTTTGAGTGTTTTGTGACCTGTTGCTAGGTGAGATTAGCTTCACAACTACTGTATATTTCTAGATATGAACTACTCATCCTGAGTTTACTTACACCTAGAACAGGAACTGTTTCCATTAGTAATAATGCCAGTAGGTGAATTAAAGTGATAGACTATTTTTTCTTAGCATCCCCAAGGTGTTTGAAATGTTCTGTACCTGGCAGAGTTGACTCTGAAGCCTTTAAGTAAGATCATTGTGAAAAGTATTGGTGGGAAAAATACATTTTTAACAAGTATCTGGAAAATGTGGATGTTTCAAAACAAACAGAAAATCAGAATCCTGTCTGGGATGCGGTGTTGATGGAAAGGGAGACTGTAATCCACAAGAGTGGAAAAGAAGTTGGATTGTCCCATGAGCAACGATCTTGTAAAATATCACTGTTACCGCTGTTCCTTCTCCAGATTGACTTTTTCTTTTTGTTTCAGGATGTACACTCTCGATATAGAACAGAGGCACACCAGGACGTGGTAGGGCGGTTTAATGAGAGGTAGGTTATTAAGAGAGTAAAGGATCTAGGCTGTATGCCCAAGAAAAGGATCTGGAACAACGTCATGTGTTCCTATTAGGAAAGCATCCTACCGGTTTGCGTTGGAATAGGGCTTCTTGGCCGCTTCAGTGACGTTTTCATGTACTGTTCTGGAAATGAATACAGTTTGTTGTTGGAGGGATTGTGTACAAAATTTTGGGATATGTTACAAGGGATATATGCAAATAGGCCCAAACTTGTGAACTGTTCTGAGTCCCTTTCTTGTAACGCTCTGTAGAAACGTATGCTCCAGATGCACCAAAGTTCAGATACGTATTGCTCCACTGTAAAACATAAAACTGCTTAGTGTGGAGTATTCTCTGTGGTTTTAGAAGTGTCTTGTAAAGGTGTTTTCTCTGCTTTTGTTGTATAGAATAAGCAGCTCTTATTGAGTGAGTGAGCCCTAGCTCTAGCCATGGGAAGATTGCAGAAATCGTTCTTTAGCATGCAGGTGGTTACGTGATGTCAGAAATTAGAAGGATGAATAAGCCAGCACTGACTGCAGTCTTTGGGGTCAGCGCTTGTCACAACTGCTGTGGATTCACGTCTTGCACTTTTATGCGGCTACCTCCCACTTAAATGCTCTCTTGGTAGATTGTCTTTAGTTAGCGTTCTTCTTTGGAGACCTCCCGGTAAGTGGATACCTGTTCTGTGTAGATGATGCTGATTTTATGGTAAGAGGCATGCTGCCAGTTGTGTGAACGTGTCATAGCTCATCTGTAAGTAGCTGTAGTTGTACATACTATGTCTGGGTTTAGAAAAGAGTTTAAATTAACTACCAAAATGCAATTGTGTCGCTCCTGTTTTTACTGATTTGCCTTTGCTTGACTGCCCAGGTTCATTCTGTCTCTGGCCTCGTGCAAGAATTGCATTGTGATTGATGATCAGCTGAATATCTTGCCCATCTCCAGTCACGTTGCAAACATCGCACCTGTTCCACCACAGTCGCAGGTCAGTAAGCAACGTCAGCCGTTTTTCCTTGGAAGAAGTTGGTCTGAGTTGACCACCGTGTGTTAAAGATCTAAAAAAGAGGGAGCTTTCCTTTCACCCTGATTTATATCAAATAATGGTCTTGCAGAGAGGAAGTAGAATGTTCTGCAAAAATTATACCTGGTATGGGTGAAGCATGGGAAGCTGTCTCTTCTTTCCTCCTTGGGTTTTTTTCTGTCACAGCTTTATTTTTTGTGCTTGCCTGTATTTATTGATTTTGCTGTATTGCTGTTTAGCCTAGCAAGGTGGAGCTTAATTGCTGTGGTTGCTGTTTCAGAAGTGCATAGAGAGATTTCAAGCTGATGGACAGTTGGGACGAGACAAATAAAAAGACCTTTTGACAGTTGGAGGGCGGGCAAACACTTTGGAAATAAGTATATTGCAAGCTCAGGAGACACCTGATACCTAGATGCTGTGGTAGTTGTTTCAATTTCTGAGTTACGCATGCCACATCTTGGGAAACATTCACTGAATATAAGCCAGACATACAGCTTGCACTGTTAGAAATGCATCCTTTTATCACTTTCAGTTGTAGACTGAAGTAAAATGGAACCAGTTTTAAATAGAAATCTTTACGCTTTTGAACTGTTTTGTGTGGCCTAAGAAATACCAGTATAGGTTCTGTCGGAGATGGTAAAAACATTTTAACAGGGCACTGATTTTAAAAAACAAACCCCCCTTAGCATTGTAACAATATTGACAGCAGCACAAATGCTTGTCTGTTGGATGGATAGACTGATGCCTTTGGAATTTTAAGTGACAATAAGGAAAATCAGAATTCATTTCCATTTAAAATTGATTGCTTTTGTGTCCCAAGTTTATTGTTTGGCTTTGAAAATCTAGATATTGGTTTGAAAACTGATCTATTGCTGCTGCAGTAGTTTTTCCCCCTAATGGCAATATGCACACCTCGTATGATGGGTATAACAAAGACCATAAAATTCTGGTACAGCCTGAAGATTGAAAAAGGAATTAAATCCTTCAGAAAATTTGTCCATGGTCTCTTCCTCCTAGCAGTGCCATTCTCCCGTTACCATGTACTGAAAAATCCTTTCCTTTTTTCCTCCGAGCTTGGGGAAGCCAAGGTACCCACCTCTTGTGTAACCATTCTCCTGAAGATGCATTAAAATTGAAGTGTTAAATATCTGTCCATGTAAATTTTTCTGTTTCTAGGGAGTATAGTCAACTTTTGGTAACATTTCCTTTCAGATATCTTTCTCTGCCTGATAAAAGATACCAGAAGACATCACAAAGGTATAATTGTGCCACAGTGTCCTTTACTAATCCTGTTACGGTAAATCCTGTGCTTATAGGAAGATAGCCTCCGGCCGCAGGACTTGGAGCTGAAAGAACTGAAGGAGAGCTTGCAGGATACACAGCCTGTGGGAGTCTTGGTGGATGGCTGTAAAACCCTGGATCAGGTTGGTGTGGTGTTTAAATTTGAGATACTCTGTGCTTGGCAGCTCACCTTAGGTACTGATGTTTGTGTCTCATCTTGCACGTAATCACATCTGAGCGTGAACAGTGATGGGGGGGATCTTAGAGAATTTCCTTGAAAAATTGATTGGACATGGTAGCTCAACGACAGTATCAGTGATTTTCTTCATGAAGTTGAGAATAAGTGGAAGGACTAGAATGGAGACAGGAAGCTGTGCTGGAGAAGGCCACATTTAAAAAGATGATGAGCTCTCAGGGTTTGAAATAAGCAGGAAATTTAACCTGAAGTTTCTGCTCAGTTTAGTTCTGAATAGAAGTTGAAAATCCGTGTCATGTTTTAATATGCCCCTATTCCTGCCTCCCTTACACTTTTTTTACTCCAATTTGAGAATCGCTGGCTAGTGCAAATGAAGGCCCTATTGCAGTTGTCTTTCCTGTTTCGGAGTGTCCACTGAGAAGTTGCGGTTCAGCCTGGTGGCTCCCAGAGCTGTGCAACTGCTTCAGCCCTTTTATAGTAGGTCTTCTCACTGCCCAGGTATGTTCATCTTCCTCCTCTGAGAGCACCGTGCCTCTTCCCGTCTTGCTGAATATACTCTGTGGTCAGTGGCATGGAGGTAGTAATTGAGAATTGCTGTACTGATTGTTGATCTGTGTTTTGACCTGAATAATTTCAAGAACTCTCAGTGGGTCAAGATTACCACTTCTTGCACATTATTTGTCTGGGTTTTAAATGTTCAGCTCTCCCGTATTGTCTTTTCCTTCTTCCTGTTCTAGGAAAGAAGACACGTACTGGTGGTAAGTATAAGTAATGCTGAAAGCAATTTCAACGCAGCTGATTTTTGATTTCTCTTTTTTTCTGATCATCAGGCAAAAGCAGTTCTAAAATTTATTGAAGCCATTTCTGAGAAGACTCTGCGGAGCACTGTGGCATTAACAGCAGCCAGGGGACGTGGTAAATCTGCTGCTTTGGGACTGGCTATTGCTGGAGCAGTAGCTTTTGGGTGAGTGATCACCCCAGTCTCCCAGGCTTTATTTGCATCCATGAGTTTTTAAAAAAAAAAAAAAAAAAAAAAAGATGACAGGAGCTGAATATATTTGTAATTTCCAGTCCTACATCACTCCTTTTTATTCTTCTTACATCTTTTGGTTGCTGCACACAGTGATATTCAACTTTTTCTATTTTATAGTAATAAGAAAACCTCAGTCTTTAAAAATCAAAATAATCACACATAAATTGCGATATGTGTCTAAGGGAATCTGCAGTGTTTTGGTTATTAGGTGGAATCAACCCCTCATATAAAGAAAACATTCTACTTAGTATGTATATGTAAAACTTGTTAGAAAAAGAGTTAAACTCTTGTTTTATTTTTCTGTGCAGTTACTCCAATATCTTTGTCACATCTCCAAGCCCTGATAACCTTCACACTCTCTTTGAGTTCATATTTAAAGGCTTTGATGCACTGCAGTACCAGGTGAGGAGAGCAGACTATTTTACAATACTGTCACAGCACTCCTGTTTAGGAGGGGCTTTGCATCTCATCTGTGGTTTTTGGTTACATACATTGGCTACCAGGCTTTTTAGTGATGTTCTGCAAAAATTAATCATAGCACAGTTATGTTTCCTTCTCTATTTTTAAGTTGGGTAAATCGGTTTCTTTGTGAAATAGTTTTTAACATAAGTAAATAATTTCCCAGTTCTCAGGCCTCTGAAGCTTTTGTTATAAGAGTTTTTAACTAAAATCTGAAATAACAGTGTACTCTTAGTGAGCTTATTTTGATGATAATGGTAAACAGTATTTTTCTTAGATCTTGGTTTGTTCGTACTGTTTAACAATGTTTTCTTTCAGGAACATCTGGACTATGAGATTGTTCAGTCTTTAAATCCGGAGTTTAACAAGGCTGTTGTCAGAGTGAATGTGTTCAAGGAGCACAGACAGACCATTCAGGTAACTGGCCTCTTTTGCACTCTTGCCTTTCTACTTTTTGTTCCTGACTGTTGGCTTTACCGTTGCTGTAGTTGTTTTGATTTTAAGCGTGTTCATTTTATGTGATGTGTAACTGTCCTGGTTGATTTTGCTTTAAGGCAGACCTTTTCTTCTGGTGAGTGACTTTCATAAAATACCTTATTTCCTTCTGTGAATAACTTGTAGATTACAAAGCTGCCTTGGTAATTGCTTGTGGGTTTCTTCTTGAAACAAAAGCAAAGGAAGGTGAAAGAAGCAGTGAAGGAAGAGCATATATTTCTAGTGATTAGATTTCCTTTATTTTCATGATGTCTGCAGATACATTTGTGTGGAAATGCGCAAAACAAGATGTGTGACCCAGTCCTTGTTAGAGTAACGTGAACCCTCTCCTAGCTGTTTGTTTTCATGTCTCAGTCTCTGGCTTGATGGTCATGGAGAACAGGGACAAGAAACAGCTTTTCAGGGCTCCGGCTTTGCCAACTCTGACATTTCCCCAATTCCCAGACAAGCTGCTGTTGACAATGACGGTGTCCTCTCACTCCTTGCAGTACATACACCCTGCTGATTCTGTGAAACTGGGTCAAGCTGAACTGGTTGTGATTGATGAAGCTGCCGCCATTCCTCTACCCCTGGTGAAAAACCTGCTAGGCCCTTACCTTGTTTTCATGGCTTCTACAATCAACGGGTAAGGCTTGAGCAGCAACTGTCTACCTGGGAAAGCAGTTGTGCAAGTGCCAGTGGACTATTTCTTATCTACAGTACTTTTTTTATGACACACTATTACATCAAGTCATGCTAATTCTTGATCTGTCGTGGAACTGCTCCTTAAAATAACCGAGTCCGTACTTGAACTTGCTGCTTTCCTTTGGTTCCACTGTGGATTCATTAAGTGTTTGACTTGCACCTCTTCTGTTCTGCTACAAGGAGCCAAATACATAAACAAGATTCTGCAGCCTGTTAGGAGAGAGGGAGGAATGATGTCTTCCTTCCAATATGGTGAGACTAAGAAAGTGTCAGGGTAGGCTGCCCTGTCCTACGTGCGCAAGAACATCAAAAGGCAGCGATTCTCACAGATGGTTGGGGCCCACACAGGCCTCCGAACGGCACATAGCTCTGGATGGCAGCCTAGTTCTGTGCTGGAGCTTCCCTGCGGCTCAGGATTGCTGTTTGGTTATTTGCTTCAGACCTTTGTCTTCTGCTTTTCAGGTATGAGGGTACTGGTCGATCACTGTCTCTGAAGCTCATTCAGCAGCTCCGTCAACAGAGTGCACAAACCCAAGTCACCATGACAGCAGAGAACAAATCTACGGCTACAGCTAAACTCACCTCAGGTACTCCGTTGTATTCTGCACTGTGGTGCCTAACCATGATCTCTGGTGCTGCTGATTGGCAAGCCCTGTGGGTATCCCATGCGTCCATGTGCTTTGCAGCTGTAGGAGGGTAGTGGTATGGGGAAATGAAGGAACTCTCCTCTGTTTTTTCCTCATGATTTTCAGATGTAAAAGCTTTTAAGGGATGAAAGCTATGCGAGTAATCATTTTCTGATCTCCTGGGAGGCCTTCAAAGGACACTGATCCTATTGGATTCTTTGCTAGCTGTAACTTCCAACACTAGGTGTTCTTCTCTGAAATCTGTTTGCAGCTCGTACACTGCATGAAGTCTCCCTCCATGAGTCAATCAGATATGCCCCTGGTGACCCAGTTGAAAAGTGGCTAAATGATCTGCTGTGTTTGGACTGTCTCAGCATCACCAGAATTATCTCCGGCTGCCCGCTGCCTGAGACTTGTGACCTGTATCCTTACTCAAATGTTGGGCTCTGATCAAGATGCATTGCTTGCAGGTGAAGGAGGCTTTTTCAAGCTGATTAATAGTGGGTTCTCCAGCTAATGTGATAACCTCAGCACATGATCTTTCGGCAAGTCTATTAAGACCACACTTCTGGAGTTGAGCTCTTACCGCTGCCTTATAAGACTGGTGGTGCGTGTTACCAGGAGATGAGCAAACTCCAGTTTTACTGCAGAGACAATCCTAAGGAAGGGTTGAATGAAGGGAAGTCCTTGTTGGAGTTATAAAACTTTAGCTTTACAGATGAAGGGTGTGAAAGCTATGAACGCTGCCCAAAGTCATTCATTCTTGTAGATAGAGCTGTAGAGTCTAAGAGCACAAGCCAGCATGTAGCCCAAGGCTGTACTGAAAATATTACTCCTAAACCAACAAGGAGCTTTTTCCTTGTTTCCAAGGAGGTTGTTTCCTTAACCCCTGTGTTTAGATACTACGTAAATAGAGACACACTTTTTTGTTACCACAGAGCATCAGAAGTTTTTCTGCAGAGACTGATGGCCCTCTATGTGGCTTCACACTATAAGGTAAAGCTTGTGCTACTTCTATCCAGATTTCAGCTAGTAATTTTGTGGCGGGAGCAGTGCTTGTTACGACAGTCTAATTGAATTGGCCTAACTGAGGTTTCTGAACAGCTTCAGTTGCTTCCTGTTGTATGCAGATCCGTATTCTTTCTCTGAGAAGACGTCTGCCTTGGTCTGGGCTGAATATACTGGATTTACAGATACCTGGAATATTTTTGTCTTGAGAAATTCTGGAGACTAAATTCTAGACGAGCCTACAAGCTTGTCAGAACAGTATCAGTGATGAACCTCTTTTGCAGTTCTCTTTACCGTATTCTAGTAGCCTCAAGTTAACCAAAAGAGTAGTACCATTGTACTACTGAAAAGAGGAATAATTCATCTCAAGGTTTCAAGACCATGTGTGACTAGTAAATGTGAGTGGTGAAGTCCTTAAGTACTGAAGTACTGAGTACTAAAAATCTGACACTTAAAATTATTTAAGGTTTGGTAGATTAAGAGATAAATAGCTATATAAAAATAGAAAGTTCAGTTCCGTACATATTAAAGCAAGAAGTTTCACTTGAAAAAAACCAGATGCTGTCTGGTAGTGTAACAGCCATGAGCTGGCCTGTGAGCTTCTTCATCCATCAGTATTGTACTAGTTCCAAGTTTCTTAATAGCCCTAAATTCAGAAAATGAAGGATTGTTTAGAAGTCAGCTACTAACATTGCACTGGACTTTGAAGGTCTTCTCATGGAATAATTCTTCAACTTTCTGATACGTCTTTACCCTCCAGAACTCACCCAATGACCTCCAAATGCTATCCGATGCACCTGCCCATCATCTTTTTTGCCTTTTGCCACCTGTTCCACCTACCCAGAATTCGTTACCAGAAGTACTTGCTGTTGTTCAGGTAAGAGAGCAGCACGCATCTGTGAAGCGAACTCTTCAGTAATGAAGCAGTACACTGCAGTGAGACGGTGTACTATCAGTGTACTATCTAGGAGTAGATGGTAGCTTAGGGCTGTGTTTTTGTGTGTTATAATGGTGTATTATGGCCGTTTTTTCCCCCCCACTTTCTTTCGTTAACACTAATTGCTGTGTAAGTACATTGTGATGCTGATCCTTTCACATAGACCTTCCAGTCTCCACCATGTGTTTGTGCTGAGAAGCCTTCTGAGGAGCTGAACTACTGCTTCAGGAGATGACTTTGTCCTCCCATTTCAACTTCCTGCAAGGAGAGCTGGTTCACTGGTTCACTCTGCTTATCCCATGTTTCTAGCATTCCTTTTATTTGCAATAGACCTGCAAAAATACAAATTGCTCAGATGTACATGCTTAGAGATGTAGAAATATTTCAGCCCTTGGCTGTTGGGTATCTGACTGTATGCTTCCTTCCTTCCTTAAGAACACAGATTCTTAATTATCTGTGTTCGATGCAGCTGTTTAAATCTACTGTTTCTTAAAAGAAAAAGCCCCATTTACATGAAAAATATATGACATTTAAAGAGAAATATTGCTGGGACAAGCTTTTATGCTTGCTGTTGATGGACTACAGAAAATGCATAGAGCGCTTTCTATGCTTTAATCTCTTCAGGCTTCTGTTGCACCATAGTGTACCGCCTGCTGTGTCAGATGTACCTGGCTGGCCCGCTGGTGTGCTTTCCGAGACAGGGCTTGTAGGGGCAGAGCCTGTTTGTTGGCACATACATGTTTGCTCATCATGTTGCAGAGCAGGGATCCCATGAAATGTCAATACTGCATAAGGGACTCGGCAACTGAGTATAAATTTTGATTCTGCTGTAGTGGAGTGACTGTAGGAGAAAACACTTTTACTCCATTAATGGTCTTTTACCTTTTCTGGCAGGTGTGCATGGAGGGAGAGATCTCTCGCCAGTCTATCATGAACAGCCTTTCTAGGGGAAAGAAAGCTTCTGGTGATCTTATTCCCTGGACCATTTCAGAGCAGGTGAATCATTTGGCTGTGTACTCACACCCAAGATCTATTTCCAGAGTACCCGTTTGTGTTCTTTAAACTGACTCTTGTCTCTTATGCAGTTCCAAGATCCGGACTTCGGGGGCCTCTCTGGTGGGCGTGTCGTTCGTATTGCAGTTCATCCGGATTATCAGGGGGTAAAGTATTTTGGAACCCAGTTACTGTGAATAGTCAGCAGTGGTACTGTGAGAATGGCTGTACAGGCAGAATTCAAGAACAGGACAAACATTTCAATTGCTCCAGTTTTCAGCATTTTAAGCTTGGGGACTGAGCCAGCGGTAGTACCAGAATGAGGTCAGGCGCACAGAAATGGTCAGATGCCACAGCAGGCTGGGGTGGGTAGCAGACCAGTGCTCCTGTCATTGCTGGCATGCTACAATGCTGCCTAGTATCCCAAGCAGTGGTATACGATCAAGATCCAGTGATACTTATTGTGAGATTACCAAATTCTCACGCTGGTGTTTGGCATTTTCTGAGTGCCAGAGTTAAGCACCAAGAATTATTACACAGTCCTGAACTACCAGCTGGGCTCTCATTGTGATTTCGGACGTCCGGGTTCTGTAGTGTCCTTCTCCATGGAGCTGCTATGTAGCAAAGAAAATGCATTTTTGCAGGGACTGAGTGATCTCTGCACTGATGATTGTTAATGAGTTTGTAAGGGGAGAATGTTGTTGCCCTGTGTTAAAAACTAGATACATCTTTTTGCTTATAGCGTGTTGTTCCTACTTCACAGATGGGCTATGGCAGCAGAGCTCTGACTTTACTGCAGATGTACTACGAAGGCAAATTTCCATGTTTGGAAGAAAAAACAATTCAAAAGCCAAAAGAAATTGCAACTGTAAGCAGTGAGGTATGGAGCTCAGTGCATTTCTTGTATTTTCTGTTGTGCTAAGCTGTTGGGTTTTTCACTGTAAGTCTCGGTAATGATTTCTCTGTAAGGAGGAAACACTCATATTTATTTTTTATACAGAATAAGAGACTTAATTTGCAGATTTCTGTGAGGATTGCTACTAACCTATTTCCACTTTCTCTTTCAGACTGTTAGTTTATTAGAAGAGGTTGTGACACCTCGGAAAGACTTGCCTCCTTTACTTCTCAAACTAAGTGAGAGACAAGCTGAAAACCTAGACTATCTAGGGGTATCTTATGGCCTAACACCGAGATTACTCAAGTAAGACATTATTCTATTTGCTAGTTACATCCAGTGCAAAAATATAACTATATAAATTAGATATAGTAAAGAAATATCTATTATCTATAACAGATATAAATAATATATATAGATATAGATGCAGATATTTTAGTCCTTGGACATTATCTTTATCTCTGCATGCTTCACTTGGTTTCTAAAACTGGGACAGGTCCAAGCCCACTTCTCCTGTAAGACCTTTCCTTGATGTACAGTAGGCCTGATCCTAAGTGCATCCTTCAGGGTAGTTTCTCCTCAAACTCCTTCTGAGGGAAAACCCATTCCTTCTTGGTTGTCTCTGTGACCCTTCTAAACAGTTAGTTAGCTTTAAATGCTCAGTTTTTCCAGGCTAGAGAAGTAACAACAGCCTGTAATAAGTAGGGAGAAGTTAAATACTACTTCCTGTGACCTGTAGAAGCTTGAGCTGCTGCTGACTTCAAAGCTAGTTGTTAGTTTCCCGAGTAATGTAAATGCTTTTCACCAGCAACTGCAGCTGCTTCTTGCTTTTCTTACCATGGAGGAACTGAGTTACTGCAACTCTAAATCATTTATTAATTTTTCTTACCGTTTTACCTGCACTTTACAACATAGTTTTATATAAAAGCATACAATTTTATAATAAATGCTAACTTTTTTAATATCAAATTCTACAAAATATCTAGGTTTCTGAGGCTTTCTTAGCCATAGTGTGGGAAGTGGTGAATTCATAGTTTGGGAGACAGTTTCACAATAATGCAGAATTCTTCCTGTCGCTAGCCTAAAAGCAAAGCAGTCATTTATCACCTAAAACCTTGGTTCCTTGCTGGCCTGCCCCCACTTACAGAGGACCTAGGGTGCTGTACGAGCACATGAGATGAAACTGAGTTCAACAGAAGAAGTAAGAGCGGTGGAGGCCAATTTGTGACTGACCCAGTCAGAACAATGTTAGACAGCTATGTGCGATTTGGCATGTCAGATACGGAGACTGTAGCCTGTTTTGTTCCATGGCAAGCATGCTGCAAAGTTCATGCCAAAATGCGATGGTGAATTGTTTAGCTGTGCAGGAGAGCATCAGAACTGAATGGTTACTGTGAAATAGTCTTAATCTTTGCAAATTATAAAGCAAATGGTTCAGATGTCTTTATTTGAATGATCCCTCTTGGGGCAGAGCGGGAGAATAAAGTGTTTTACTACTTCTTTTTTTAATTATTTGTTAGCTGTGGTGGGATGGATAAAAGAAGGACGAATAGTGGGGTAGGGAGAGGCTGGGGTGCACATGTAGGGCTTCCTGCTGAAATTTTGCAACATCCTGCACAGCTGATGAGTAGTCATCCCATGGCCTGTGGAGGTAGGTTGCCAGTGACAGTTACTCTGGGGCCTGGCTTCTTTCTTTTGTCTGGGATGCCATATGTTTGGTCTCAGCAGGTCTTTTTACGCTAGTCCTCCTTTTACTGGGCAAAATGAATTGTAGGATCAGTTCACAACTAAGATGCAAGAAGGAACAGGAGGATGGAAAGGGATGTCAGCAGGATTTTGCTGATCCGTCTGGGATTCTCTCTGGTCCACAAGTGATTATCTGAAACCTGGAAGTTGCCAGGGAAAATCATCATTCACTGAGGAAGAGCAGAGACTCTGAAGTAAACTGTAAATCCTCAGGCCCTCCCCAGGGTATCCCTTAGGAGTCTGTGATATTATTGGTCAAAACCTGTTTGCCTGTTTTTAAAGGAGGTCCTGGAAGCATGTCAAATACAGTAACGCTTGTATCATGTCTCTCAGTTTTTGAAAGTTTGTTCATTTCTTGATATCACAATCATCGTTTTTCACTCCCCAAAGTTAGACCCTCCGTCAGTTTGACTGCTGTTACTACCTTCTGTCAGTGTTCATTTTCATTAGCTGGTGGGGTGTGACTTTTGCCTAGTTTTCAACCATTGCTCTTGTACGGTCGATAGATTGCATTTAACCACAAGTATTATTGTAGAGTCAACAGCTCCATAATTCTCAGTGCATTTTCTCTTTTCCCTTTCCCCAGGTTTTGGAAACGTGCTGGATTTGTGCCAGTTTATCTAAGGCAGACACCAGTAAGTAGCGTACTGTTTCTGAATGAAATCCAGCCCTATTGAAAGCACTGGGCATCTTTCCATTAGCTTCTGTGAGATGTGATTTGGGCAGGAAAGTTTTCTGAGACTACGTTTGGGGTTTGGTTTATGTTCATTTTTGTTCTTTGGGCCTATAGTTAGCTAATGGAGTAAAGTTTTAGGGTTGTGAATGTGGTCTTCTAAGTAGTTTGCACTTAAAAATTAAAGCAAAGGTGCAGCTGTTGAGGGTTATTAATGTGCTCATTGCTAAAATATGCAAGTGGCCCTTGAACTGACTGCTCTTGTTTTTTCAAGGTGTTTACAAAAACAGCACCAGCAGCTACAGTGCTTTTGGAGAGAATAATTGGTTTGTCCCGTGTCACTGCATTTTTCTTTTTGTTTTTCTTGCTCTTGAGCTGTACCTGGAATTTGCAATACTGGTGACTACTGGTTACCTCAAGAAGCCAAGATCCCTCAGCGCTGGGATTTACCAAATTCTAGAAGTTTATAGGTTTTACATTAGGTAGTGGTGATCAGTAGCAGTTGATACATGAGTAGTTGTTGTTGGTTTTGAAGACCTTTGCCTTCTTCAGTTGAGCACAGAGTGCAAAAGGTTCACGGGGATGATGGGGAATATATCTTATTTATTAGAATGACCTGACTGGTGAGCATTCGTGCATCATGCTGAAGATGCTGAATGAAGAGGACACTGAACAGGAGCCTTGGCTTACTGCCTTCTGGAAAGGTAACTTTGATTTTGCCAACGCTAGAAGAATCTTCTGGCATATTTATTCTAGAGGTTCACAGGAGTCATTTAATAATCATCTTGTCCTATAGATTTTAGGAGGCGGTTCCTTTCTCTGCTTTCCTACCAGTTCAGCACGTTCTCTCCCTCGTTGGCATTGAATATTCTACAGAACAAAAATATCAAACAGCAGCCACAACCACGTGAGTACCCTGGCTCACAAGTTAGATTGCAGTTTAAAGTCTATGTATATGTTTATCAGAGTTCTCGAACACATGCATTATATGATGTCTCTTGTGAAGTGCCGTGAATTGCTCTTGGTCAGTTACCGTGTTTTGTTCCTATTATCCAGAAAAACGCTTGCATTTCTAAGTAAAAGCTAAAAGGACATTTTCTGCCACTGAAAACGGGCAGTGGTGGTTTTTTGATGTGGGTTTTTTTTCCCCGCTTTTTTGATCTAAGATTTAAGTAACCCAAAATTAGAGGGCTCTTGACTGTAACAGCTAAATGCATGACAAAACATGGATGGATACTGACACCTGCCATATCCAGTATGGAATTAAAAGGGAAGCCTTGAATAGCAAGGGTCAGTAGGCAGAGCAGCTTGCTTAGGATCTTAGGAAGAACGTTGTCATCAGAAATTTGGAAAACGGAATGTGATGTCTTTCTAAGAGAGAGGCTTTAGTTCAACTGCATGTTATTGGGCTCAGTGCAGCACTTGTTGGGGGAAGCACACAGGCGGTATAAAAGAAGGGGCCAGACAAGACAGTTCTAACAGTCCCTTCTGGCTTAAAAGCAAATTGCTGTTTTCTCAGTATGCCTAACAGAGGGGAGCCCTCTTGAGAGAACTTGGTAATCTGTGTCTTGTGGGGTTTTAGCATCTGTCTTGGTGAAAGAGTTTTGGTTGCTGCTACATGGGAACAAAGCTCTTTAACAGCAAAACCAGTGTAAGACAGTTAAAGACTGGGCGAACTGTGTTTCTCAACACTCTCTGTTTTCAGTCTCTCTGGCATCTTTGAGTTGATATGCTGGTCTGTTTTGACAGTTGCAATGTTTTTCTTACGGGCGTACGTCTGTCTGAAAAGACTTGGAATAACCAAGCCAGTCTGAATAGCAGTGTTGTATCTAGTGTGTCGCATTCTGAAGTGTGTTGGGAAGTGAACCTGTGGGATAGCAGTTGGCCTTTACTCAATGACATGAAAAGGAACTTGTTAAATAGTGAGATCCTGGATAGCTATGAAGAACAGTCTTGACATTGTTGTCTTTTTATTGTAGCCATCAGCCGTGCTGAATTAGAATCAGTTTTCATCCCATATGACCTGAAGAGATTAGAGATGTACTCTCGCAACATGGTGGACTATCATCTCATCATGGATATGGTACCTGCCATTGCCAGGATGTTTTTTCTCAACCAGATGGGTGATATCTCTCTCTCTGCTGCACAGTCGGTATGTATCACTGTGAGAACAAGCCATGCTTCACCTCTCTTTGTATAGATATTTGGAATAGTTTCCTGTTTCATGTCATCTTTAAAAAAAGACTTTGCTTCTTTTGTAGTCCTCTTCATGATTTCCCCTGCTTGTGTAGTGTTCTTCCACCTTTAGTGTTTACTTTGAATAAAATTTGTAGGGATCATACTCTGTTGTGTGTTCAGTGAAGTACTCCATGCATTTATAATATGGTGTGAACCGTGGCTTAAAAACCCCTCAAAATCTTCTGGCTCTTGAACTGTACTTCAGGAGAAAGGTACTCATCTGTACTAAGTAGGGAATGGCAGCTGCCATCTACAGAATGATTTAGGGGTGTTCCAGTGTATCTGAGCAAAGCTTCAGCTTGTACCAGAGAAGCCTTGTACTACTTGAGTAGAGCGAGGACTTGGTAAAATGTAGGGAGTGTGGAGGGTATTATATACTTGTATTTGCTCTAAAAGCCTCTATAACTGAAATGTCATCTCCTCAGGCCCTTTTTCTGGGGATTGGCCTACAGCATAAATCTCTGGACCAACTGGAGAAGGAGGTAGAACTGCCCAGCAGTCAGTTGATGGGCCTCTTCAACAGAATCGTCCGCAAAGTGGTTCAGGTAATAGCGTCATGACAAGCTTTGTCTTGGTTGTAGTGGACCAAAGTGTGATTCCAATACTGAGCCTGGCACTAATAGAAGGCTGAGTCAGAACTGCGTATCTTTAACATGTCCCAAATAATGGACTGTAAACTTCTTTGCAAGATGGGAAAATCCCAGTGGAAAAGGCAGGTATTTATGGCATTGATTTATATAGTGTTTTCCCAGATAATAGTGCTTGTCTTATGGTTTTAAATGTTGATATGTCCTGACCAAAATGCTGAGCCTACAACCCATGTTGCCAGCTGAGCCTGAGCCATTTGTTTATGATTGTTCACTGCACTGGTGGCATCTCAACTTTTCTTGAAAAAAAACTTTTCCAATGTCATTTAGAGGTAGACTTGAAGTCCAGTGAAATAATTGGAACGTTTTGGACCTGGTTTTCTTTCTCTCTACTGTCTATGATGAAGTGAGTAACGTGATGAGTTATCAGATGGTGAGACGGACAGAATGCTTGCCAACTGCTTGCAATTGCTTGCTGAGTCTGGGGCCTCTAGTTCTCGAGGATCAGGATACGGCGGCAAAGCTTCTGCAGTCTGGCATAGGTTTGGAGAGGCGATTTGCTCGGCATAACACCCTTATAATTATCTTGAAGAAAATAACATTAAAACCCCAAATATGCAGCTTCTAGCTGCAAATGTTAATCAAATGATGCTGTATTAAAAAAGTATGTTGTAAATTACAAGTTTCCTACGTTTATGCGAGTGACATTGAGTGCTGACTGATTTTAGTTCTATACTTTTTATAAAAGCTGTATATAATTCTGCCTTCAGGAAGCAGCCATAGCTTTTTATTTCAGTATGATGGAATGCATGCATCAGAAATAAACAACTGCCTGATCATATTTGCAAGGTTAGAAGAGTTTCATGGGGACAGACAGCATTTCTTATTTATTTTAAAGCAATAACCTAGAAGAAGCATCAGCAAGTCTTACATGTGTTGGCTTACTTCATTTTCAGTTGTTCAACACAGTCCAGGAAAAAGCTGTGGAGGAGCAGATGGTGGCAACAAAGGATATTGTAATGGAGCCAACACTGAAATCTTTAAGTGACGATTTGGTAATTATGAACTTTCTTCTTGATACATGTGTAAACACTTCATGGAGTTCCCTTGAGTGTAGAAGCCTTGTAATCTAAATTTTCTTGGATGGAAAGAATTCCACATCAGGTCTGTCACTTTATGGTAGTTAAAACCTGACAGCTTTGAGTTACATGCTTGCAGTCATGCTTTGTTAACCTGCTATACAGATTTCTCGCAGAACCTACTAAGATGTTCTCGGAGTTATATATTACAAGTATATGTATACAAATAACATAGAAATGCAATTATATAAAAGAGAGAAGCTTTTCAGGATCATCTGGTATTTGTTTTGGGGGATGTACTTCTTTTTCAGCGGGAAAGGTGTTTTCTTTGCACTACATGGTCACTGTTGTACTTGAACTTAATGCATCTGCTGTGCTGTCCTGTTGCAGGAAGAAGCCGCAAAGGAATTCCAAGAAAAACACAAGCAAGAAGTGGGGAAGCTGAAGGAAATGGACCTTACACAGTAAGAATTTATCTGTATGAGTCTCAAATCCAGTTTTCCCCTGATATCTGTTTGAATGCTGGGTCACTCGAGCATCTTGCTGAGACTTGTACACAAGGCTGTAGTTGCAGTATCACAATCTCAAACCATCAATAAATGAGAAGTAGCAGTGGGTGTTTTCAACAGTGGCCAGGTAAGATAAGCATATGCTGCTACGCTAACGGAAACTTGGAGTATTGTGTGCCTGACAGCCAGTAACTTAGTCTTCATCAGCTCTGTTAGCAGCTGCTTTGTTTCACACTCAAAACATCCTTTCCAGTATGAATTAAATTCAGTAACAACTTCTGTTCAAGGCCATTCGCCTGTTTACCTCAGCACATGAATTCATTGCCTGAGAAGTGTGTCATACTCCCAAGTGTGAACTTACTGACTTTTCTGCTGGTATTTTGGACAGAAAGCAAAAGGTTTCGAGTTAGCAGATCACAGCTGATCAGCAGTGAGATCTGTCTGTCTGTGGAACTGTAGAACAGAGTTGTTGTTAGAATTGGGGCTGGCTCGTCGTTACAGTGCTGCAAACAGGAATGCTGTATCAATTCTCAGCTCTGTCCCAGTGCCTCTGGCATGAGCTTGAGCACATTCTTCTTTTACATCAGTTCTCTTTTGGCACTTAAATGGTAAATTATTCATGGCAGTAGCTCTTACTATGTATCTGTGTGTCAGTCTTGATCCTGGCTGTGTACGGTATGTATATGATACATATGTAAGTTATGTATGTAAGTTATATAGTTCTATAATGTGGAGTAATAAAGCAAGCTGCCTGGCTGTGGACTGTTTCTAATTTTACAGTTTCCTGTACTTCTAGAAATAGTCATTAGTTTCCTCAAACCAGGATACCCGGGTCCTGTTGTCTGCTATCCAGCTTAGCTGTGTGTGCAACTCCAGTGAAAATAGTACCTGGCTAATTTTAATATTCTCTTCTTTAACCAAAAAAACCCCCATCAAAACCCCAAACCAACAGAAAAAGAACAACCAACCAGAGCTTCTTTTACTAACTACAGTTTGCACGGATGCCTTTTAACTGCTGTAGAGCTGGACAATTTGTAGGATACTGAGTTGCTGAACCAGCAACTTACTTGAAGTGTCAGCAGATGTCTCTTTTTCTGGACCAACAGGAGTTACACATGCCACCGATCCTCTCCCTTCTCTCTCTCCTCCTCCCACTTTTTGTCTTATAAATCCTGTTTACTATACTGACATCCCAGAGAAGTTGTCTCTTTTGGCTCTAGATGAATCTCCGTTAAATCTGAGAAAAGGAATAAAAGCTTCTCTGAATCTTTGGTTGTCTTGTTTGAAGGAAGGACAAAAATGGATGTGATTTAAAGTGACTTGCAAGTCAGTCACATTAGGAAAACAATATAACCAGAATTTTTTAAAAGTTTTAATTCCATTTTTTAGTGTTGATAGTGTTACATACCTGTTCGTCATTTTGGACCGTGTTCCCTTTTTTTTCCACCCAGAAAGAGATTTCTGTTCTCCTCCATGAGGAGAGAGAGACAAAAATCTATTTTGAACACTTTCCAATACAGGTTATAGAAAACTAATAGAGGAGACAGAGCTGTTTGATTTGAAAAGGCTTTGTCCAGTATTGTTCAGCCTTGTATGAACAAAGGCTGGTCTATTCTAAATCTCTAAGAACTTGAGATGGAGAGCAACCACGCAATTTTGCTACATGACTGCTTTGCCTAGTTAAATTTGTATGTAATTTCCAGGGTACTTGAACACCCAGACAAGGGGCACAGAACATGAGCTTATTTGGATAGCAATTGTTCTCTTAATTTCTCTTTTCAAAAGAAAGCTGCGGATCTCCAGTTTTTCCCGGATTGATGCAGAAAAACTGTACCATTCAAGCGTACTGCTGGCCTAAGAGCAGCTGCTAATTTAGCGAACTTTCCATTACAAGCCATTGCTTTTTGCATCTTCTTCCTTTACTGCCACAACCGTCCTTCTCCTCTTTTTTTGGAGGGGGGAAAAAGTAAAAAAGCCCTCAAGCTTTTATAAAGAAATCCATATAGTGAATATAGCTCTGATTGTGGTTGTTAGGCTTAAAGCTGTGGTGACTGAAGGTCTATCTTTTGAGAAATCCAGTGGGCAAAGTAGAGGTATACACCACTGCTATGGAAAGTATAACCTTTGTGGCCTTACTTGTTGCTTTCATAACAGATGTACTCTACTCGGCACTCGGCTTTTCTGACGAGAGGCTTTCCTAGAACAGTTTTGTGATGTTTACAATAGGGGCTCCTGAGAGAACTTCAGTCGACGCTGACCAGCTTTGGATGGGGACAATTGTTGGGTGCTATTGACCTAGTTTGGACTGAGTCTGCTGACAGTCTGGTGACAAGCTATTGTATCCCTTTGCCAGTCTAGTTTTGTATGCATTTCCAAATACTCATTCGGTTGGGTGCTGACGCAGTGGCTTTGTTCGTAGAGTAGTGTGTGCCTGACAATATAATCACCTTACTTTTTTTTACTTTGTGCTAGCAATTTTACTTGGATTTTCCTTTACCTTTTTCACCTAGATATATTATCCGGGGTGACGACGAAGAATGGAATGAGGTGCTGAGCAAAGCAGGACAGAACGCTTCCGTCGTCAGTTTGAAAAGGTTAAGGAAGTTGAAATGTCTCTCTGGTCTTTCCTGCTGGCTTTATTATAACGTTTTTCAAAAGACCGAAGCTGAAGAGTTAAATGCACATCAAATGAACGTAGCGTCCCTGATAGATTCTCAGTTTTCCTGGAGAAATCGGGGTGTGAGCACGTGAGAGCTCTACTGGGTACTCCGTGGTTCCTCTAACGGCAAGACTGCTGCTGCAAATTCTGTGTTGCTCTAGAGTATAGTCCTGTCTTCATGTCACTTAGTTGCTTATTGTAACTTTTTCCTGTTGACATGATTAAGTCTTGATCCTGATCACGCACAGAAGTTGGTACTATTTCTCCCTTGGGTCACTTTTAAAGAAAGAACTCATTCCACATTAACTGTCCCATTTGCTTTGGGAGCTAACACTGGGGGGGGAGCCTATCATAGTCCCATTGGAGAAAATGCAAATTCAGGGAAGAAGAATTCTTCCAAATGTGAGCTTAAGCCTGCAAAATACTGAGTCTGCGTTTCTGCAATTCCTTCCTTTTCATCCATCTTCTTTCTTCTACCTAGCCAGCACGGCGTCTTTCCTCTTTTCCTTGGGGTTTTATAGTTGAGACTTGCCTGCTTGCTTATTTCCCCTTCCTGGGGTGCCTGACAGCTGAAGTAATTATGTGATCTCTGTTCCACCCTTCATATATTCATGGGGTTTTTTTCATGAATGCTGGAAGCTGTGAGTTTCCAGAAGCCTTACAGGAATGAGAGAGTCTTGTCAGTGCTTATAAAGATTGGAGCTCTGTCATGTTTGCTCTAGTCAGAATCTAGTGCAGGAACAAAATTGTATACTTAAAACTGTCAGTGGTAATGTTTTTTCTAGGTACTCTAAATTCCAGATGCCCTATATGAATTGCCTTTAGGACACATAAAGTCTTGAAAAGCAACGACAAGAGCTGAAGGTCAAGATCTTATGGGATTCAAATTGGGTTAGAGAATCTGAAGACACTAGTAAATCTAGGCCATACTCTTGTTCGTGCTTTCTCTAGCACCAGTTTAAATGACCCAAGAAATGGGAAGTATTTTCTCCCAACCACGTATCTATGTAGACCCTCGCCCCCCTTTTACAACAAAAATTTCCCAGCTGGATGGGAATCTAGTGTACTCTTAACAGATATTTTCTTCCTGTTTCCCAGTGAGAAGAAGAGAAAATTAGAAACAGCAAGAGGACCCAAGCAACAGAAGAAATTTAAGAAGACTAAAGATATAAAGCAGAAGTGGAAGAAATGACTTTAAAGCCAATCAGTGAACTTGAATTAACAAGCGACGGGTCTGTACTTAAGAAGTACTATTCTCCTTTAAATCAAAAGACTTTCTTTTGGGGGGTGAGAGCTGGAGGGAAGGAAAAGCCTTAGAGGCATTTTTAAAGTGCTTGCGTTACGGGAAGTACAGTGACACTGCCAGGAGACGGTCTATGCAGATTTTTTATGAAGTGTGACTGCAGAGCTTGAGCGAGGCACTGTGCAGCACACTGGGATATTATGAGGGTGCTTTAGCAGCTACAGAGTTTCCATTCAAAGAGGGCAGATCAATCTGTGAACTTTCCCGCATCTTAATGGTTGGTGTCTTTATTAAAAAAGAGTTTGGACCATGAAGGATAGAAACGTGTTAGGCTTTGGTATGTGACTCTACCTTTTAGCACCGCAGCACATCTTGATGTATGCGGCTACTGGTTCAGTAGTACTACCGCTCCTTTGTAGCATGAGGGGGTTTTTGGTGTGAACGGCAACTGACTTTTTATTTGGGGCTGGCTATTCAGTGAGCACTAACCATGTTGTCAGTTCAGACTCACGATTTGGTCCTTGCTCACAGGAGGTCAGGGTATACAATGAACACTTCTATTTTGGAAGGTAGTCTATAGTTCCTGCTTATTGTGCCCCTCAAGCAGCTGTAATAAAGGCTGCTCTTTTGCATTCACACTTGCTCACAAGGTCTCAACATTCCCATAGCTCAGTAATTTACATTTCCTAGTTCTCAAGCAGGGTAGCATGATTAACAGGTGCTGGGGAAGCTGCTTTGGCCATTCCATCTCCCTGCTATCTGCTGACCTAGAGCTGCTGCTTGGCTTGGAAAGTTTTGTGTTAAGGTTGCCAGGAAATCGGCACTATCATACTGACACCTGGTCTTAGTGATCTTCTCTTTGAGCTCGGGGGCCAGCTGAGCAGGCAAGCCACTGAACTCCCCAGCTCTGCTACTGGCAATAAATACGTACAGGTCTGGAGCTGGGACTTTCTGTGACGGCATACTCTAGGTCCGGTGCCTGTCAAGACTCCAGAGGCTTCAAAACCAGGGCAAACCTTTGACACAGAATGTCCCTGTCCCAAACCTGAGTGCCCTGGTGCATTGTCTCGATGTTCCAGCTTCACACCCTAGAGGTTTGGAACAGAGAGAGTTACCTACAGCTGATACACAGCTGCATTATATTTACTTGTAGATCTCACAGCTCCTTTTTCCAGCAAATCCTTGAAGAAACAGTTTCTTCCTAGGTAAAGAGAGTATTTCTTCTCTACGAGGCTGTTTTATGAAGCATCTATATTAAGCATGGGCCTTGCATAGCACAGCCTGTGTGTACCTTTGGTTAGCAGGCCACTATGTGAGGGTTGGTGGCAAGGGCACATCCCCCATGTTGCGGGGGGGCGCAGCTGAGTCCTGAGAAGGGAGATCTGCAGCTGCAGCCCTTAAAGGCTGGATGAGGGGCCCTGTTATCACCCGTCTGTGTGAAAGAGCAGCACTGGCAGCCTGCAGGGATGAGGTGGTGGCCGGCTGCCCTGAACCAGCTCTAAAGAAGTTGTGAAAGGAGGAGACGCAGAAGGCGAGAAGCGTGAGGCTCTTCACAGCTGCCCAGGAAATCCTCAGAAGAAAAGGTGAGTGCAAACTCTCTGGTTTTGCTGCTGTTCTTGTTAAAAATAGGGTAAGCAGCGGCCCTGCTGGGAGAGGGGTGAAGAGCTACAACCCCTTGCTCGGGGGGATGGGGCCTGCTGGACGTGCTGCTGTCTGGATGCTGTCTGTGCCTGACTTGGTCCTGAGAGACGAAGAACCAGGTTGTACCGCAGGGGATGTTTTACAGCAGGCTGGGGCAGGAGGGGCTGCAGCTAGTGCTGGAGCCCTTTCAGGGGACACTGTGGCCGGGTGAGAGGAGAGCAGTCCTGACAAACAGGAGTAGTGTGGCTGGACGGCTGGGCCTGGAGGCTGTTCTCTAGCGCAGGGGCTCTGCAGCATCAAAAACACATTTCCCATGGATACCTGAAGGACTGCGGTTTTCCAATGTCTTGCTTAGCTCAATGCAGAAACCTCTCGAGTTGGTCACGTTTGTCTGAGGGATGGTTATTGTAGTAAAAGGCTTTTTTATGGATTGTCCTGAGCCAGTCACATCCTTTAGCCATTTGAGGAAGGGATGACAAAGAAGTGTTTGAAGTGGTGTCAGGTAAGGAACTGGTATCAAATGGTTGCTGACTGAATATCTTTGGCTTGCCCGCTTCACGTGCTGTGCTTGGCGAGATTCAGCTATGGTTTAACAGGCTGCAAGTCAAAGCTTTAAACACTTCTAGAGTCCTTTTAAAGCGTGTTGAAACTTGGCACTAATAAAGCAGCAGTAATTATTTCAGATTCTCTAACCTATGCAGATTGCTGGATTTGTTCACCCAGGTGGTAGTGTTTTACTTGCTCTGGGTCTTACTGTCTAATAGGTGACAGTATCAGAAGGCTTTTTTTTATTGCACGTTACTTCTTGTGCTAAGAAAATGCCGACTGAACTTCCTTAAAACGTAGAAGTGGTGCAAATTACAATGCGTGTCTCAGGAGGGCTGTTAAGCTCGAGTTCTACTAATAGGCTCAAAACTAAGGTTTTAAGAAAAGTTTTATTATAGAACACCCATGTGCTGTTAGGGCTCAGAAATTGGTTTGTGTTTTTTAATGGCTAAGCTGAGGATCAAATGGCCAAGAAGTTCAAAAACAGTTCCTATTTATATGAAAAATATGTCAAAAGTTTCTGTTTATTTAGAAGGCCGTGCTAAATGGCTATGAAACGGTGTATGAATTTGACTGTCCTCTCCTTCTGCTGGGACTATGCCAAAGCTGCGACCTGCACAGCCCAGGGGATCCCCATCTGCACGTGGCTGTGACGAAGCCGGTTACTGCATAAGCCTTTAGTCAGACTGAGGCTTCTGGCTGTTTCGGGAAATACGGTCTCATGCTAGTAGGCAGCAGTCATAAAAACTTTGACACCTGACTTACTGGCACTGTCTTGGGGAAAGTACGTTGGAAGCATTCATGACGACGGGCTAGGTAGGAGCTGATCTATGGAAATAGCTGTAGTCCAGCACGGCTTCTTGTAAACTGCCTGTAAATCAAGGTGGAAGATAGTAGGCAAAATTAAACTGGATTCTTCAAGCACACTAGGATTTTACTATTTAGCTGATGTCTTTCTAGAGCTGCCTCCACTGCTTTCTGTAGGCTGTAGTAATTCTTGCTCTGTTGTCTGTGAGCTGGGTGTACTGTACTTGCTGTAAAAGACTTGGAGGATTTGAGCTGCGTGTGTGCCCCTCCATTTCTGAGTGGGAGTTGTATTTGAGGAGAATTTTGCTATTCCTACAGAAAACGTGTGTATTCAGTTGAACCGTTCTTTTTCAGGTTTTCCGTGTACTTTTTATGATTCCTGGCAGCTTTTTGGATTCCTCGGCCTGTCTATTGCTTTTTGAACTGTAAAGTGGAAAAAAGCCCTCAGATACTAAAATGAGTGAGAGATGTGGATTTTTATTTTTATTTTTTTAACAAGTCTAGTCAAACCACATTTTCCCCTGTCTGTGCTTTCCATCAGTCAAGCTGGGTTAAAATTCCAGCTAGAGTAAGGGCTAGTTGAACGCAATCCAACAACAAAGCAAGAACGCGTGTCTTTCTGTAGCCAGAAGTGCCCTAAAAATGCCATGCAACGTAGGAGCTGAGAAGAGAGCAAGTTCCGTATCTTTGCATTTCAGGGTCGGGTTGGTTTTGAGCCGAAGTTTCCCTCTGACTAGAGCAGGTTCCTGGTGTACCGGGATCCCCTGCAGATGGGGCTGTGCATGCTTGAAGGAGCCTGCTGTACTGCTAATTGCAGCGCACGCATTTAACAGCAGGCAAAGGCAGCTCAGCTGTCCGTGCCTCCTCCTTTCCTAGTCGGGCGGCCAGGTCTTTGCACAGCCCTGTAACCACATGTGTTAGTGTCTTGGGCCCTGTTTTAAACCTACCAGGTCAGCTTATGGCCGCCTTTCAGTGCTCCCTGGATCGCCGATCTGTCACGTTGCTGCAGGTTCGTTCTCTCCTCCTCTCCTGTGCCCAAGTGAGCTTGTTTGCCTGCAGTGATGGAGTACTGTGGCTAATTGGAGGAAAATGGGAAAGCCACGTATAGCCGAGCAGCTCTCTGCAGGTGGTGGGTAGATGTGACCTAGTTGTCAGTGGAATCATCCTGCTTGCTTGGAGACCCGTGAGCTATTTTGACAGCTGGAGTGAGCTGACCTCTGCGAGGTATCTGGGAGGAAGTAAAACCAGTGAAGCTGAGGATCTTCCCTGCTGCTGCGAGCTGGCTGTGCTTTCAGGAGGGGTCTTGACTCCCACAGCTGTGGGAGGGTGAAGTGAGCTGTCTGGAAAGCAAAGGTTGGTGTAGTAGATAAGGGCAATGCGTAGAAGGGGCAGGAGGGAGTGTGTCTTTTCCATTTGGCCATCGTGATACTGCCTTGGGAGTTTTTTTGCTTCCACAGCTGGATTTTTGTTTGACTGTGTCACTACTCCTTCCCTGTGTAGTCTCTGAATCACGAGCCTGTCTCTTGGTAAGGGCTCAAAACTACACGCACCTCGTGGCGTGCGTTTTCTAACAACTGCTTTCTGTTAGCAGGCGCGTGAAGGCTGAGGATGGAGAGAGGTGGCGAGGGCCACGGGTCGCCTTCTCCTGCCTGAGCTGAATGTGGAGACCAGAGTGCTGGGTGAAATCCTGTGCTCGGTCTAGTAAGCTGCCCATCCAGTGAGTGCGTATGCGAAGCCATGAGCTTTGACCGCCCTGTGCGCGAGGGTAGTACTCTAGCCGAGCCGTTGTGAACTGGCCTGCTCGTTTTCTAGTTGCCAACAGTAGGAAAATGGACAGCACTGAAATGACTCCAGCTCTAGGGCTGGGTGTTGCTGCCAGCAAGGCCTTTTTCCCTGCTGTGCTGTGATTTTTTTTCATCATATGACAGCAACCTTTTTTTCTGCCTCTCTTTTGCTTGAGCAAATAGTGCTGAGCGCAATATTCTATTTTCTTTGCTGTGGATTAATGGATCCCTTATACTCAAAACTGCCCTTTGGGGAGGCAAATCTAGCTTTTGAGTCCTCTTCTCTGCCGCAGGCAGTGGCGACAGCAGCTTGCTGCCCCTGTTCCTCAAGGGAGTCGCCACTCTCCTCTTTTTCCCTCTTGTGTCTCCTTGGCGCTCTCTGTTATGGCAGGTGCAGGAAGCAATGTCTGGTTGCTTGGGCAGCATTTGGTGAGGGCAAAGGGCCAGTTAGTAGCAGTGCTACATTAGCCAGCGCTTGCCTGCTGTGCAAAGGCTTATTGTAAAGCAAAAAGGTTTTCATTTAGTCTGAAAGTAAGTCATCAAGCATGTTCAGGCAGATGTGTGAGCTCTATTTATTTCCTCTGTTCCATGAAACGATACAATTATGGCCAGCAAAGTTTTGTGCTTCCCCAAAGCTGGGCAAACTCTGCTACATTACTTTCTAGGACTCCAGGGGCGGCGCTGTATAAAATAGAGGTGGTATGCAACTAGTTTCGTAAGAAATTTCTATTTCATCTACTTTTTAAAGTGCTCCAAAGGGAATTCAGGTGCTTGTATTCCATGATCCTTGAGAGCAAGTCGGTGTTTGTACTGGTGGGTTTCTAAGTGTGCTGGTGTAATGGCACAACGCAAGAGAAAGCATCCCTCATGCATCATTCCCAGCAGGCTTCTCTCGGACGATGTAAATCAAATGCTAAGAAATGCTTGTGACGGTAACTTATTATAGAACTGGACTGCAAGTCTTGCTACGCCAGAGAGATACACTGCACAGTTCCCTTTGTTTAGATGTGTGGTGGGAAATTCAACAAAAGAAACAATTACGAAGAGATTCTCAGCAGCCAAGTACGGGTTCTGGCCCTATTAATGGTTTCCCCTGAAATGTGCTTAGCGGCCTAAGAAAGTATTTGAGTCCTGCAGAGGTAGCACCAAATTCAGAGTTACAGCTCAGCCATTATCCCCAAACACGGTAGGGGTCTGCAAGATTTATGGGGTAAACACCGAGATATTTCTGGGTCAAATTCTTGCTGGCACAGCAGAATTAAACCTGTATACTTCTTACCTCATAGATAAATAAATGCCCTTGCTTCCTGTACTGTTGCGTGCGGCTGTCAGAGTGTTCTTAAATGCTCTTCGCTCTGACATGAATCCCGCTACTGCCACAGCGAAGCACCAGGCACGGTGCACCGGCCAGAGCCATTTTAGCCTTTCGGGTTCTGAGGTGACTCGGAAAGAAAGTGTGTACCTGCTTTTTCACATTTTATGTGTTAGCATTTGGGAGGGAGTGAATCAGATGTTAGCTTTGAGGACTGCTTGAATACCGCCAGGTTAATAGCTGCTTTAACCCTCGCTGTCTCTTCTGCTGCAGAGAAGAATTAGGATTTTTCTTAGACGCTACCGTCTGCTGCTTTTCGACAGAAAGCAGGTAAACTTGCTTCAGCTAGGGAAAACACAAGTTAAACTTACTTAGTACTTCAAAAAAATGTTTGAGCCTAGGAAGGGGAAATGAATGCCTCTTTATCCCTTGTTTTAAAGCATAACATTAGGTATATATACCAAAACAAATTTAAGATGCTAAAACTGCAACTGCCTTTTCCACAGAAGTGTCTTTAAATATGGGTTTTCTCGTTATTAGAAGAGCAGAATAAATAACAGCAGCTGTGTATTTTAAAATTACGTTGTTAATAAAATCCTGGTACATTTACATAAATGACAACATTAATGTACAATTAACAAAGCATTGTAATATTACAGCAACAAAAGAGGACCTACATATTTGTACAGATAGCTGGAGCAGCTACTTGAAAATACTTTCCAAGATAAAGCCTTTTGTGGTATTTTTTTCAGGCAAACCAGTGATAATTTTGAAACACCTGTATGGCTTTCTGATAATAAATAGGGTTACTGAAGCTGGTGATCTTCAAAAGTGGATGTGTACCTGAAGCACAAATTGGAGCGTGCCCTGACCAACCTGTCTGTAAGCTTACTGAGCCTAGATTAATCATTCTTACTCTCGCGTGCAATTTGCCTCTGATGTAAATCCTTTAAGAATGAGGCAATGTCAGATTTTGGTGGATCTGTTGGGAGATGCTGTGGTTCCTTCTCCTTCCCTTCGTCTACCTAAACCATGTCTATGTTGTGCTTTGGAGCTTGGGCCCAGCTGAGCCTCCTCCTTCCAGTGTGTTTAGTTACAGTATTAATTGTTGAATTTCTAAGAAGCGGTAGTTCTCCACTGAAAACTTGGCTTCCTCTTCTCTTTCACCCACCTATAACAAATGAAAGCATCTTAGCAAATGCTTTTGGTGGGTGCTAACAAAGATCAGTGGGAGTATCTGAAGATCTTTCCTTAAAGCTATTGGTAAGAGCAAGGTCTGTGTTTTTACACAACTAACTACCTAACTGCCTTCCTACGGTTGGGATTATTTAAAATACAAAAACACACACAAAAACATTGCTTCAGACCCAAAACTGTAGATTGAACTGTCTCCTTTTAGTTCTCCTAAGTCAGCGAGAAGGCGGCCTAGAATGAGGAGTCCTTTTGGACCAGAGACATCTGTCTGCTGCGAACAAAGGGAAAATGTGAATCGTGGGCGTTCGAGTTGAGGCATCTTGTTTAAGTGCTGCCGCCTAAATGTTAGACTGCAGCCTACCTCTAGGAACCAGTCAGGTGTGCACT